>NW_016107377.1:1758155-1763132 GCF_001604975.1 Cebus imitator
GGGGTTTCACCATGTTGACCAGGATGGTCTCGATCTCTTGACCTCGTGATCCACCCGCCTCGGCCTCCCAAAGTGCTGGGATTACAGGCTTGAGCCACCGCGATCCTCCATTTTTTAACTATCACCATGCTTTCTCAAGCCTCCATGCATTTACATATGCTGTTTCTTTCACCAGGCAATTCCCCGACTTGTCTGCCTAGAAAACCAATCCTTCAAAGTCTTGGTTTCAGCCCTATATCTGTCAAAGCTTCCCTAAAGGCAGTCAGACATATGCTCACAGACACAAAACACACAGCTCCACCATAGCAATGAGCTTCCATTCATTCAACAAATGCTTTTGATGCCCTCCCATGTGCCATACACTCTATAAGGCTGTAAGGATTCAGAAACAATAATTGAGTTCTCATCTTTATGGAACTAACTTCTAATGATGTTGCAGAGAAGTAAATAGTGACAACTTGCTGTGAGCAGTGTATGCTATAGGCAGGCACAGAACACCATGGGCCATGTCCAATGGGCTACTGTGATTGGGGTCAAGGTGTGGAGGGAAAGAAAGAATAAAAGTCTTAGATAAAGTGAAAGAAGAAGACAAGAAGAAAGGGAATTTCAAGAAAAAGTGCAGACTGTGCATTTGCAGAGATGTGGGAGTGTGAGAAGTCTAAAGAACTGCCATAGTTTCATATGGCTGGAGCATTGATCAATGGCATGATGTGCAAAGGGGGACATTAAAAAGATAACGTCCTTACATGTGTTCTTCCAAAGCATTAAGTGTTAGTTTGAATTTTAACTTGTTTCTATGCCCTTAGACCACGATAAACTTGAAACCTCAAGGCCCTACCTAATACAAAAATGTGCCTAGCAAACTTTGTTAAATACTAAATAATTTCAAAGTATTATAATTTTCCAACAGAGGAGTTGGCCTGAACTAATGAACAGTTTTATCAACAGCTTGAATGAATTCAGAGAAGACATGCTTACCAAATTTGTGTATAAAACAATATTGTGATCAATAGAATCCAAGTTCAAAAATATTTGAATAAACTAAAACAGTGGCCCAAAATGCAATCAATAAGGCAAAATGCAATAGAAATAAATGCAAAGTTCTACCCTTGGGCACAAAAAATCAACCAACAAAATTGGATTGGGAGGTAGGGAGAGTGGTACAAAGAAGGTCTTTGATTAGCAATAATTTTGGCATATTATTGCAACAGTATCACATGGCGTTCCCAAAACCTAACGAATTAGTATAAATGGCATGAGCACAGACTGACCCTGTTTATTTCATTGTTCAGTACCTCTCAATTACTGTTCTCAGTTCTCTGAATTTTACACTTTACCAGGGACATTGATAAACTGTTATTTGTTCAAAGAAAAGCAGACAGGATTGTGAAGGTTTTAGAATTGTCACATAAATGTGATGGGAAGTGGGGGCCAAATTTTCTCAGTCTAGTGGAGAGAGAACTTGATTAGGAAAGGCGGTCATGTAGACAAAAGATTAGATTTATCCTTTATAACTCCAGAGACCTGAATAGAAATTATAGAGAATTTGACCTGTACATAGAACACTTTTTTTTCAATTAAGATGCAAAAAGCAATGAGTAGGGAATCCTTGCATGGAATGACACTCTGCTAGATAACCTCTAAAAAACTTTTTCCAAAATTCTCTATTAGTAAATCCATGTGAAATGCCTTTGGATTTGGTAGATCTTTCCTAAACTGAGTAGCCTTATTCAACCCTTATTCATATTCATCTGATTTCAGTTGCTGGAGAGACCATCCTGGTTGATGGAGTCAGTGAGGAATTCCAGCTTGTTGACCTGCTTCCTAGTACCCACTATACCGCCACCATGTATGCCACCAATGGGCCTCTCACCAGTGGCACCATCAGCACCAACTTTTCTACTCGTGAGTACATGGTCATCTACATCCCCCATATCCCTGGGGACTTTTGTGGGTTCTAAAAATGATCAGTTTTCTTGTGGTGGACTAGATTATCACCTACAGGCTTTGGACAGGGCAGCTATGAGCTGTTCTTATTTGAACTGACTACAGCCCAAAGTCAATGAAACTGAGCTGCAACTTTTGGCCAGCAGACACTGTTTCCTGCCCTCACCCTGGGTGACAGCAGAAGAACCAGGCCAAGTGAGGTCTGTACTCGGAATGCATCTGCCCCAGCCAAGTCTGATAGATATTCAAAGGCTAGATATCTAGGAGAGAGCTACTGAGTAGGAAGCAGACAAAGGTCGCATGTGGAAACATTGTAAGTTCACAAGTGAACTTGCAGACATCAGGGTCTCAGGATAGTGGGTCAGTTTGGAAGATGCCACACCCAAACCTACAGGCCCTGTGAGGGAAGGGGAAGTAGCTGCAAGAATGACTGTGGCACTGAATGGTTATCTTCTGACCCAAGAGCACCCCTTATGGTCCTGTCCAAGCCAGAGTGAGGGTCAGCATGTGAGCAACCCTGAGACAAAAGAGGTGGGCAAATAGATACCCATGCCTGAAATCAAGCAGGGGGAGAAGCTGGGGAGGCAGGCACGCCCTGGCACTTTCTCCTCTTTGCAGTCCTGGACCCTCCGGCAAACCTGACAGCCAGTGAAGTCACCAGACAAAGTGCCCTGATCTCCTGGCAGCCTCCCAGGGCAGAGATTGAAAATTATGTCTTGACCTACAAATCTACCGATGGAAGCCGCAAGGTGAGATTTTGCTGGAAAGGGAAAAGACCATTTCTCCTGAGTGAGGCCGTGTGGAAACTGACTAGTGGAGTGACCAGGGGGCAATGGAGGGAGGGGGAAGGAATCAATCCACAGGGAACTAATCAGTTTCCCATCAAGGATACACAGCCTGCTGTTGAGGAAAGAGCCCTAGTCTGCAAGCCAGAAGATTTTGATGATAGTCCTAGCTCTGCTATCACTCTCTACGTAAGTTGAGGCAAAGGGCTAAACCTCTTCAAGGCTTGCTTTCTTCTCCAGCTAATGAGGGTCTCTACCCCTGCAGCTTCACTGGGTTGCGCTGGTGCTTCCAATACAAGGACACAAAGCACACTGGAAACTCCCAAGTACATGATATTGGAATAATTTTTCACCAACAGGGCTGAGCAAACATGAGCTGGATACCAAATTCAATAGGCTTTTATGCCTCTTGATAAGCATTATAAAGGCGATATCTGTGTAGTAAAGAAACAACAAATTTTTGTTTTATTTTCTCAGTTGAAACAGTTCATCCAGAACACTGATTTTCAAGTTTTTGTTAGCAAAGGAACCTCTTTTTAAAGGGAACTCATATGCAGAAACCAAAAACGTAGAATACATTTCAACAGAGTTAGTCTGCTTTATAGAAATAAGGAGGCCTTGGATCCCACTTCTTGGCTCTTTCTCTGCTCTCAAGCAAGCCCAGTGCAATCTGAAAACTTCTAGATTCAATAATCCAGGTGTCTAAATTTATCTCAATGGGCATTCCTGAGATAGGACCTGGCCTAATTCCACATGAGAGCTCTCCTCTCTGCTTATTGGTGCAGTTATCTCCTTACTGTGGGATGGAGAGGATGACAGTGGCCACTGCAATAGTGACCTAGCTGGCCATAGGATTTCCCTTCCCTACTTTCCCAAATTGCAAGCCAGTTGCTCCCTTCCACCACCCTTCCTTTGGCTCATTATACAGGAGCTGATTGTGGATGCAGAAGACACCTGGATTCGACTGGAGGGCCTGCTGGAGAACACAGACTACATGGTGCTTCTGCAGGCAGCACAGGACACCGCGTGGAGCAGCATCACCTCCACCACCTTCACCACAGGTGAGGGAGCATGGCCACTTTGATGCCACCTTCTCTACTTCCTGAGGTTTGGCTCCTCAGCATCCTCTGCTGAGACTTGCCCTGGGAGCAGCTTATTTAGAAAGCTC
Organism: Cebus imitator; assembly: GCF_001604975.1. Lineage (NCBI taxonomy): Eukaryota > Metazoa > Chordata > Mammalia > Primates > Cebidae > Cebus > Cebus imitator. The sequence continues at coordinate 1,762,056 of NW_016107377.1, forward strand.
AATTGCCTCCTCCTTCCTTCCCCCTTTCCAAGTCCCTGCCAGGAAACCTCTCACTAACAAGGCAACCACAGGAACCAGCAGCACAAATTCCTGGTTCACCCAGACCAACTAAATGCACCAAGTAAAAACATCGAGTTCTGGCTGGGCACAGTGGCTCATGCCTGTAATCCCAGCACTTCAGGAGGCCAAGGCTGGCGGATCATCTGAGGTCAGGAGTTTGAGACCAGCCTGGCCAACATGGTAAAATCCTGTCTCTACTAAAAATACAAAAATTAGTTGGGTGTGGTGGTACATGCCTATAACCCCAGCTACTCAGGAGGCTGAGGCAGGAGAATCACTTGAACCCCAGAGACACAGGTTGCAGTAAGCCAAGATCGTGCCACTGCACTGCAGCCTGGGTAAAAAAGTGAGACTCTATCTCCAACAAATAAAAATAAAAAAACATCAGGTTCCTTCCAGTTCAGATTTTCTGCAAGTGTTTTTCCAGCAAAGTTCATCCTTCTCTTCCTTCCTCCTTTGCTACCTATCATCAGAGACTCATTTAGTAAAAGCAGACATAGTAAACACTCAACATTAAACCTGCAGCTCTTCTCCATACACAAAGCTCTTCTGCATTCCTATGGTCTCACTCAGTTCTTGTAACAACCAGTCAGGAAGGCCTTATAATCCCCGTTTCACAGATGATGAAACCAAGGTGGATGAAAACCAAAGACTTACATGGCTAGTAAATATCTGGGTCAGAACTTGAACCCAGGTCTTCTGCTGCTAAATGCAGCTGTTCCTGCTGCCTTCCCTCCTTAAATCAGCAAAAGATACCTGAAAAATGCTGTTAAAGGATTAAACAAAAAGTCCTAATATCTATAACAGGAAATAACCTAATATCTGACTTTCAAGAGTTATTTGCCAAGCACTGTTTAGCTGCATTACATGTATTATCTACTGTAACCTTCACAACAGCCAATGGTATGTACTATCATCTCTGTTTTACAATTGAGGAAACTGGGCCACAGAGAGATGAGGTAACTCACCCAAGATCCCATAGTTCTTTTTTTTTTTTTTTTTTTAAAAAAGGTTTTT
>NW_016107377.1:1763601-1848282 GCF_001604975.1 Cebus imitator
TTTACAATAGCAAAGACCTGGAACCAACCCAAATGCCCATCGATGATAGACTGGATAGGGAAAATGTGGCACATATACACCATGGAATATTATGCAGCCATCAAAAACGATGAGTTAGGGTCCTTTGTAGGGACATGGATGAACCTGGAAACCATCATTCTCAGCAAACTGACAGGACAGCAGAAAATCAAACACCGCATGTTCTCACTCATAGGTGGGTGTTGAACAATGAGAACACATGGATCCCATAGTTCTTAAGAAGGGGAGCTGGAATTTGACCCCAGATGGTTCAGCTCTGGGGTCTGTGCTATTAACATTTCTACCCCTCCCACCGTGCCGCTCTAGAGTCTGTAACGTGAGGCTCCTCAGCCCGGACTTTGAATTCTCTCCCTGTCCCACATTATGGGAGTGTGGGTTTGCATACATTCCAGGCAAACCTGAGCATGTCCCATATACTCAACCACATTCTGCCTGTCATCTCAGAGCACCAGAATGACTGGATTTCTGTCTGTGCCCCAGAGCCTTGTCCTCCATCCCCAGAGAGGTTAGAGAAAGTCCCCCAGCCCCACCAGGTGTCTCCCCCACTGCACTCGTTCTAAATGACGAAGAAAGACACTGATCAGAAATGACAAAATGTCCCAGTGGTTCTATAGCATTGAGACTGTGAACGAGTCCTCTTCTCCCTTCTTCTTTTTATACTTTTCAATACCTCACTGTCTTTAAGGAGCACATTAATCAGAAAAACAAATGTTTTAATTAAAAACATAAACCTTGGGCACACAAACAAGACACGAATCCAAGATGTATCTTTACCAAGTGGAACTTAGAAGACGTTTGATCTCTTTTATGGGGCTGGAGTCAATTATGCTCCCCTCCGTGCTCTTTCAAAGGTGTCTGATCTCAGAACTAAGGCGTTACCTTCTTCTTGTTAAGCCCTTCCCTGCACATTCACAGGTTAATTAAAGAGGCCTCCATGGTTCTCTTTTGCACGCCACCACTTAAAGACCCACGGGTTGGAGCTTTCCATTGAATTAAGAATTTCTTTTCTATTAAAAGGACACAGATGACAGATACTTAAACCGAGCTCCCAATTTGCATATTTATTAGTCTAAATTAGTCATTTTATCCCCAAAATGCATGGGTTTCAGTGTTTGCTCTGTGTAGTATGGGCTTTTAATTCCCACCCTGGTGATGCCACAGCTAGCAGTTGTGAGCAATATGACAATGTGCCTGAAGTCTCTGTGGCATCTTACAGCTGTGCCTCGCTCCAGACCCACCTGGGCTGTAAAAGTAAATCAGCTCTGTGCCCTCACTGTCCTCTCTTAGGTGCAGCTGCGCCAAGGGGTGTGGAACTTTTTGGATCTGGGATACCAGATTCAGCTGGGGCCTCACTAGGATCAAACAAGCAGAAGATTAACAGCACATGGAAATCTGGAGAGGAGGCAGAAGAGCATCTTTGTTTGGTGGACAGTACAGGGAGCTATCAGGATGTATTTAGGTTGTTTGTTGGTTTTTACAAGACTCCAGTCGACACCAGGCTCTTGGGACATGACCAATACCAATTCAGGAAGGAGAAAGCCGAAGAGCCCAATTTCCTATGCAATGAGTGTAGCTACTGACTGAGCTGCTCCATGTAGAGTCCGTATCATCACTTCCGTGGTACATGGCAAAGATATGTCTGTGTTTGGAAGCTTTTGCAGTTTTACTGGAAAGCTCAAATTTAAGTGTAAGTCACTGAAGCATAGCAAACTCTGCTAGCTTTGTCTCGGAGATTTACTGTAACCTGCTGAAATGACTGGTTACAGAATGAAAGATTCTTGGACAGAAATAATCCATGTGAAAGTACCTTGCACAAAGCCTGGCACATAGCAGACATAATAATAGGTAGTGGTTAAATTGAATAGTCAAATCTCAGCTGCAGAGCACAGAAGAGGGGTCTCTGGAAAAACAAAGCCTAAGGAAGTTTTTAATACCCCTCATAGGGATGGCGCAGGCAAAGAGGTATAACCTTCAAGAATACGATGCCCAAATTCCCTCTAATTTCAGGCTCTGTCTGCCACCTCAATGCAAATTTCCCTGAATAAATTCCACTAGGCTACATAGTCCTTTGCATGTTAATTTTAATGAGGTCTCATTTCCTGTGCCACCGCTCTACCCCAAAGTTTTCTCCCCTGCCCAAGAGCAAATTTTATTAAGAAGGAAGAGAATACAAGGGTATCAGCTTCCAAACTTCGGGGGGAGGCAGGGAATGGGGACGTTACCAAGAAGGAAAAGCAAAATTGAAGAGCAGTGTATCTTTACTTACATGCAAGACTGGAGTGCTGCCCGTCAGGACTCCACAGGCACGAACTACTCTTGCTAAGCAAGAAGTCTGAGAAACACGGGAAGGCTCCCAGGTGATAGCAAGCCAGGGCTAATGGATTTAGAGGCTAATTTCTTTTTAATAATTAGCATCTTTTCCAATTTCATTGATAGTACCTGAGTTTTCCACTTAGCTCCTACTCTTAGGATGGGCTGATCTCAGCTCCTCATTCTGAGTGTTTACTGTGCCTTCTCTGATGGAACAATAAAGATTAAAGTTTGGCCCCAAAGTTGCCTCTATCCACTGATAAACCCTCACCTTGTCCTGAGTGGACCAAGATAAGAGGTTCATTTTAAGCAAGATGCCACCTGATAGCCTAGAAAAGGGTTAAGATGTCAAAAAATAATAATAAAACTTTAAAAAAAAAAAACAGAAAAGAACTAGTACTCACAAACTCTCAAAAACTTCCTTTGATCAAATGTCTTCCCTTGCTGTGTTTCTGCCACATAACATAAGTCCATTTCATTCTTTCCATCATGTTAATAACTTCCTGTCCTCTTGTCTCTGGTGTTTGCACAAAAATCTAGAGGGAATTAAATACAAGTAGTATGGAAGAGAAAAAATATGGATATATTATTTATAATTTACTGTCGCCTGAAATTTTATCCAAGGTCTACTTGTCTTTTAGAGATATGAATATAAATGAGAAAACAAATATTCCCCACAGAGCAGCCAGGACTTGGTGAAATGATTGTCTGAGAGGCAGTTTCATTGTCTCTTTTAATACCATAAAAAGCAAACAAGGTTCTCACTAAAGCTTGTCCTAAGAGACAGTGAGCACTATAAAATAGGTTGTCTTGACCTTGAGGTTAAGCAAAGACAATCATTTGCAGAGGTACCCAGAGATGGGTAATAAGAAGTTTCCTTTTATTACCTTTGTTCCAGTCCCTGCCCTCCCACATCCAGACTGAGCTGCTCTGTGGGGCTTTTTAAGAAAACTTTGGAGTCTAACACAAGCTTCAGCTTCTGAGGTTGTAAAGATTAATGAAGACTGGCACACACTATACTCTGGGACAATAGGTGGTGGATCATAGAAATTCACATACTTATCAGACAGATATTCTAGTTAGAAAGGAAAGCCTTATGATCACTATCCATGGCTATCGACCCTCAGATATGCCACACATCCTTTTCACCAAAGTGGAGAGGTGATGGGGCTTCTCTCTGCTCTGCTATTTAGAAACAGCTTGAGTTCTTGCTTTATTAAAACAAGCAAACCCCTAAAAGGAGAAGTCTACTTTCTTTTTTAGCTGGGAGGAGGGGTGGCGTGGGCAGCAACCTGGCTGTGAAGAAGGAAGTAGGGCACTAATTATCCCATTTACACAAACCATTTCCATGTATGTCCAAAATTAATAGAAGGATGGGTGTCAGATCAGAGGTCTCAATTAATCACACTCACAGTGTATCACATATCACCCATGTTAATCTCCAACAAGTCTCAGTCTGTATTTACTCGTTTATTTCCTTTTACACTCTTCTCCTCTTCCACCATCCATTAGGCAAGCATTCTGATGTATTAGATTTGTGTCCTTCTGTTTGGATGTATTTTTGAAAAATGTATTCTTGTAAAATTACTTTGAGTATAAATATTTTAAATATATGTAAATGGTATTGGATTACATAGTTCATTCCCTATTCTCAATAGTTTTTGCCCAGCACTGTTTTACAGACCCATCCATGTTGTCATGCATATATATAGTCTTTTGCTTCCACTTGTTGTGAATGTATGTGCATGATGTGCACCCATCACATTTTACCTCTCCATTCTTGCAAAAATGGACATCAGATTGTCTCCAACCTCCCACCACCACAAATGGTGCTGCAGTAAATACTTTGTACATGTCCACTTATGGATCACTGAGGTAATGCCTTCCGGAATATATACCCAGAAGAGGGATTGCTGGGTCATAGGGGAAGCGTTTCCATAGTCTAACTATGTACTGCTCTTCCACGTGGCTGTGCTAGTCCTCACTCCCTCAAACAGTGCATGGAAACTTCTATTTCCTAACGACGTGCATCATTCCAAATGCCTTGACATGGCCCAGCTTTGTAATTTTTAATAATCTCATAGAGAGCATTGATATCTCATTTTTCTAGTTGAATGTCTTTAATAATGAGTTTGAGTTTCAACATCTCTTCATATGTTTGTTAGTCTTTTCAGTGCTCTTTTCCTCTAAATTACCTGCTCATATAGTTTGTCCATTTTGTCAGGTTCCTGTACTCAATATTAGCTATTATTATTTGAGTTTTTGAAGCCTCTCTTAAGAAGTCTTTCTCTGCCTTTCGGCCAAAGGGTATTCTTCAATATGTTGTGCTATTAACTTTCTAGATTTATTTCTTTCTATTTAGTCTATTTTATAGTGGTATTAGTTGAAGATACAGTTTCATTTTTCTTTCTATAGTGAACCAGTTCTCCTAACATCATTTATTAAATAATCCATCTGTTCTGCATTGGCTTGTGGTGCCTCGTTGTATATTTGTATTTTTAATAGAGACAGGGTTTCACCGTGTTAGCCAGGCTGGTCTTGTTGTTTTTTTTTTTTTTTTTTTTTTATCCGAATAATGCTGGCTGCAATGAATGAGTCGTGCAGTGTTCCCTCTTGTTCTATTTCCTGGAAGACTGTATAAAATTAGTGATATTTATTCTTTGAATTCATCAGTGAAGCTACCTAGGCCTGGAGATTCTTTTTCTAGAGATTTTAAGCACAAATTTAATTTATAAAAATAGTTTCACACATTTAGATTATCTTTTCATTTTTATCTTGCACAACTTTTGGGATGTAGTAATTTTCCAAAAAAGTGGTCTATGTCATCTAAGTTACTGAATTGATTTACATAGAATTGTTTGTTCTATTCAATGGGACGGGGACATGTGATCCCCCACAGGGAGGCAGTGAATCTTGCCAAGCAATGGTAAAACCTACTATTGAGGCACGAGAATAGGGTCTGGAGGCAGGGAATCTAAGACCAGTTCCTGCTGACTTCCCAAAGCTGGATCGAAAGGAAAACGCCTAGCTATGGAGGCAGGGACCCTAAGGCCAATTAATGTCAACTTCCTAAAGCTAAACCCAAAGGAAAAACCCCATCTCCCCAGGCCCAGTAACAAAGGTTTAAAGCCTACTCTCCCTACAACCCTCTCCCTTCCACCACATCTCAGCTGAAAAGGGAAAGTATCTTGGATTGGCCACCCTAAGCACAGCCCTTCCCTTCATCCGCATCCAATTCAACCCAGCCTTTAATTAGCCACAGACCAAACCCTTCATCCAGATAAGGAGTAGCTGATAGAGACCTCAAATGGAGTACTTAAAACCCAGAAAACTTTGTAATCGGGCCCTTGAGCTGCCTGTCCTGGCCCACTCCCACCCTGTGGAGTGCTTCCTGGCTTTAATAAATCCTGGCTTTCTCTGCTTCATTCCTGTGTTTTGTTCCTTCATTACTTTGCTTGTGCGTTTTGTCCTATTCTTTGTTCAAAAATGCCAAGAACCTGAACATCTCATACTCGAGGCCTGCCTTCCAGTAACACCATAGGTTGAAGGTGACATTGTGAATGTTACAGCAGGACCTTACGTATTACTACATACAGAACTTCATCTGGCCTATTTTAAATTGTGTTATCCCAAATGTTTCAGAAAATTTAATTCTAACTTTCCTTTTCATAACCATATGGGAGGGACAGGATATAGTGCTCACATGGCATCCTACATTCAACAAATACTGATTGAGCACCTTCTTTGGGTCAGACACTGTTCTAAGTGCTGAGTGATGAATAAAGTAAGCCAGATGGTTATACTCTCATGGAACTTACATTCAAGGGGATGAGCCAATGAGAATTGACCAACAATAAGTAAATAAACAGAGTAATGGACTAGAGACAGTATGAAGAGCTGACTTCCAGGACGGCACCTATAGTAGGAAGTCTTTCCTATCGCTTGCCACTTCCTCCCCCATCCCAGACCCTGGTCTCAACTAGGGTGGTCAGAACAAGCTTCTCTTTAGCTGAGACATGTGAGCCAAGATTTGAATAATGAGAGTGAATCCACAAAGAAGAGAATTCCAGGCCTAGGGAAGAGTAATTGCTACACCCCGAGGGAGGAGTAAGTTTGGCCTTTTCTATCCGTTAAAAGAAAGCCAGTGAGGCTGAAGAATAGTGACAGTGGGGAGAAGTGCATGTGACAGAGATGGAGCATACAGGGCTTTGCAGGCTGTGGTGGGGATTCTGGGTTTTATTCTAATTGGAATAAAGAAGCCATTGACGGGTTTTTGGCAAGTAAGACATAGCATGAGATCAGATCACCATTCACATAATGAAAAAGGTCACTCTGGATAAAGTGTGGAGAATGAATACAGGTGGAACCAGAATTGCAAAGGGAGACTAGCAGGAGGTGTCATCAGGACCCAGCCCTCCCTGGCCATGGTGAATCAAGAGCCACAGAGAAGGGCCAGGCTGGCAACTGCCAGTCTGTGATCAACCTAATCTGCCATGAAATTGAGTCTTCTGATAAGTGGATCCAAGGAATAATAAGACAAATGATGTCAGAACATTCCTCTAGTACTAGTATGCCTTTAGCTGACCTGTGAAGGGCAGATCTGAATGTCTGTTGCACTTGCCCTTGGGTAGAAGGCAGGTGGTCGGCAGAGCCTGAGGACCTTCGGGAGCTCTGTTTAGGGTGAACACATCAAAGCTGTCTTGCTCAGTCAATTCTCCACTCACTCTATTGCTCCTTTAAAGGCTATTGTCACTCTCCTCCTGGGTTCCCACTAGTATATCCTGAATGGGGTTCTGCCTCCAGGCTCACCCCCATCTTATTCATTCTCCATACTGCAGTGAGAATGTTCTTTCTAACAAGTTGAGCTTAAAGTCCACCAATAGACTCTTTCTCCAATTGCCTCCATGAATGACATAATCCCCCTACTTACCTCCCCAGGGCTCGCTCTCCTCCATCCCACCGGATTCCTGCTCTGTCTCCTGCTAAACCTTCAGTTTCCCAAAAGGGCCATGCTTGTGCACAGGCCTGGAACACCCTTCTCCACCAATTTGTGGCCAGCATCTATGTCAGTTCCTAAAATAACTTTCTGATTAGCAGTTGCCACCTCTGCCCTATCCCAGGCCCCCACTTCTTACTCCATCTTTGCCAGCCAGGCATCACTGCACACCCACGTCCAGGTTTTGCCAGCCCCCAATGTTTATCTCTTTCCCAGAGCACTTAGAGCTCAAAGTTATATTTGTTTCTCCCATCACAGCGTGAGCAACCTGAAAGGGTGTGACTGTGTCTTTTCCTTCTTTGTATTCCCATCTTTTAGCCCAGTATTTAGAACCGAGCACACACTCTTTTATATGTTTGTTGAATTAATAAGAGCGTAAACAGGTAAACATACTAGAAGAAGCTGTGAGAAGGCCAAGTGGCAGATCTGACAGCCCATGTGGGCTAAGCAGGTAGCTTTGCCCTGTCCTCAGACTCAGACTGCCCATGACAGTCTAGCCAGCTATTCTGCAGACATGGGCCATTGATTCTAACAAGGGAGATTCAACCACAAACTGGCTTCTGGGAAAAACAAATCTAAGTGCTGATAGCCAGAGGTGGCCGCCTGCGCTTCTATGGAGCAACACTGGGTTCTGCACTCACCGAGAAATCTGCCCTGTTTTTAGAGACAAATGCTGACATTGTGGCTTCAGTCCTGATGCGGAGTCCAGAAAAGTGGACAGACACTTGCCAGGGCTATTAACGCTGATCATTTTAAAGGCACCCCTAAGAATCTAAAACAAGTAAGGGGCAGGGCCATGACAGAGAAAGTCTGTCCCAGCAGTGGTGGCCCCCTGACTGCACTGCATGTCACGTAGCTTGCTCCACTCCACTCAGCATTCAGCCTCCACTGCCCAGCACAAACCAATTTCCAAGCAATTCTTCTGGTGAATGCCCTGGTCCTGTCGATCTCACAATGATATCTAGAAATACTTCACCATGAGACGTTTCAGTGTACTGAACACTTGTTGTGGCTTTTCTCTTAACTTGGTAATCACCACAGCCTGTGCTAAAAATAGAAATAAAAATTAAATGAAATATTCTTCATTGGTCCAGGCTCCAGTTATTGCACTGAAAGGAAGAAAAACCTTCCTTTCAGAGAGAGACAGAGATTCAATCTACAGTATTTATCCACCCACCCACAGGGGTCTGAGCAGAGGACACAGACCACAGGGCTCCTCTGAGGCACTGCTCAGTTTACCAATTCTACCTCTTAGCCTCTAGAGAAGAGGAAAATGTGCCAGACAAATCCAGCTGGTCTTCAGACTTGTCTGAAGAGCTTCAGTAAAACACTGATTCCCTGCACCACCCTCTGATATTCTGATTCATTGGATCTTCTATGGAACACAGGAATCTGAATTTTAATAAGGTCCCAGTCTGAGAACTATTAGTGAGCCTCTGCTTTCTCTTGCCTGAAAAAAAGGAATAATAATTTGATCAAGGACTAGGGTTGCAGGCTGGAGCAGCTTGAAAAGGAATCATTTTGCTGTAAATGCAGTGTCTTCTCCAAGTTCCAAAGATGTGAAACTCCCAGGTTGCTGCTCTTGATAGTCTGTGTGAGCAAATGCTTGCTGATTGTCTTTACATTAATGTCACAGACTACATCACAGCGAATGGAATCTATAAACCACCAAATGGCCTTGCAATTTGTCAAGGGGAAGGCAAGAGCACCCAGCAACCATGCATCATTGCCTCACACACATCTGGAGAGCCCCCCACCGACCGGCTCATTGCTGGCCTGGAAGGAAGAAAGCATGGTCCTTCCTCTCCCAGGGTGTAATCTGGGACAGTTATCCCGTCCAATCTTTTGGCACCGCTTTGAAAACACTTTTTTCCTAAGCTAATTTTATTCTTATTTTCTAACTTTAAAAAAATGAATCCCTCTTTTATATGATAGCCATTCAGGTTATCTTCTCAGTTTACTGAGAAGTCATCTCAGTTTACTGATGTGTGTAGGTGTAGCTTTAAAGTGACTAATACATTTGAGCCTGTAAAAAGTACCTATAATATAAATATTAAATCAACCTACATTGTCAACATGAAGAAGCCTCTGTGAGATCATTTCTTTCCCCATTCTGACGTTTGGATTTATATGTGTATTTGTATGAGATTGTCATTGTGAGATTTGCGGGGAGATGTTTTGTTGGGGGCACATTGGATATTGGAAAGAAATCTAGGGTTCTGGCTCCTTTAAGAAGCTGAGTTTATTTAATGAAGAAACCCTTCTTCAGGAAAAAGGGCTATTAGTGCACACCTTAGGAGAAAGCTGAAGACCAAGGACACTAAGGGCTGATCTTCTAAAATGAGAAACTCAAACAGGGAGAAGAAAAGGGAGAAAGAAAGGCAGACAGACTAGTGGTTCCAGAGGCCAGGTCAAGAATGACCAGGAAGCCAGGAGATAATAGCAGTGTTCCCAAAGCAGCAGGGAGAGGGGACAGGGACAACTCACACCTGTCTCCTGAAATATAATTATAGCCTCTAGGGGTAGATGGGATCAGGAACTGTGAAGAGTTCTAGGACATCCTGCAGATGACAGTTAACTTTTCTGTAGCTATTAAGGAAATCAGTTTCAGAGGGTATGCATAATTGATTTGAACATAGAACTTGTTGAGATCTTTAACCTTTGGGGGTTTTTTGCTTATAAGGTAAATACAGGTATTAATTAGTCCTTTGCTGTATGCATAGATGTCATTCTTCAGTACATTCTATCATACATTACATTTCCTGCTTCAGGACAGTGCAAAGAGCACTTAACCCATCTGAAAATGTGAGTTCCAGCAATCTGAGTCATGTAATCTTTCTGCATGCAGTTTCCTTCTCTGTAAAATAAGTATATCTATACCAATCTGCCATCCCCTCAAGTTTCTTGCAAGAACTAAATGGAAATAAAAACACTTGGTAAAGGACAAGTTCTACAGAAATATATTGTCATTCCCTGGTATAACCATTGCCTTTAGAACAAAGGCATTGCCTTTCCTTGTAAGATACGCCTTTGCATTGCCTTTATTCTAAACTACATTAGGTGGGTATCCCCTCAACCAGGGTGTGACAGCAAGCTGAAGGGCAGTCCTGGTGTGGGGGCACTTAACACATCTCCAGGGGGGCCTTGCATGAACCGACTCCAACCACGTCTTCCTGACACAGGAAGCTTCCCTGGTGATCTATGATGGGGTCTGAGATGACCAGGGCTTTCGTTGAGGTTGCTATGTCGCCGTTCTTGGGTGCCTTTGTACTGTCACTTACTCTGACCCACCAGCAGGCCCTATGTCACACCCGTAGTGCACCAGATCTGCCACTAGGGGTCACTGCAATGACTGACACATGTGGTCCCTCCCCAGCTTCTCTTCCTGACTGCAGCAGTTCAAGGATGCAGAACCCTATCAATCTCAGCATGCTCTTTGTTAACACAGAAGATCATTCTATTTACAGAGCACCCACACCACCCTTCCCTACACTGGAAGCTCTGCCTTTAGCTTACTCTAGCAGCGCCTGCAGTCCAGAAAAGCTCCTCCGATGGGCTTTCTACTTGGCTTGCCTGCTCAGCATTAAAATGTGCCCTGAAGCTAAGCGCTTCAAGACACACAATTTAAGCTCCTCTTTCAGCTAATTAGATATTGTTCTACAAATTGGGCTGTTCTCTCTGAAAGATGAGCTGCAATTTACTTCCCCTGCCCTCTCCTTAAACTTAAACTGAACTGTAAAACATGGCCACTTGATTGTTTAGTCCAATCAGGGGATTATTTTGTACAAGGAATAGATAATTCATCTTCTTGCTAATGCTGAGCTTGTTCGGGCATTCCTTAATGGCTACTGTAAAGATGACAGAAAGTTTTGCTTAGATGCCTCTCATCCTTTCGAAAGGTGTCCACCTACACTGATGTATTTTGGCCCATGCGTCTGTAATCATTGCCTGAGTAACCAATCACTAGCTGCATTAACACATCTTTGCTCTTCAAGGGGGAGATTTTTATTATCCCCATTTTACTGATAAGAAAACTGATGCCAAACTGATTTACTTAAAGTCAGATGAATAGGTAACTGGAGGAGCTACACCATGAACCCCACCATTTGGTCCCGCCGTTTGGTCCTCAGATCCCATGAAACTGTATGTTGTCTGCTAAGTCTAACGTCAGTTGAGGAGGGGAAATGCAAGATGATGCCGAGTCCCCACACCCACACCCTGAGCTCAGTTGAGGATTTCTTAGAGCTGTTGATGATGTACCAGGAGACTCGCTAAGACCTTCTATGATCCAAGGAGATTTTATGTACAGTGGGAGAAAGGATCCTTTCTGGACATTGTCTTTTTTCCTTGCAGGGGGCCGGGTGTTCCCTCATCCTCAAGACTGTGCCCAGCATTTGATGAATGGAGACACTCTGAGTGGGGTTTACACCATCTTCCTCAATGGGGAGCTGAGCCAAAAGTTACAAGTGTACTGTGACATGACCACCGACGGGGGCGGCTGGATTGTAAGTACAGGCAGCTGCTCTCCTTTCATGGAGGCATCCTCAGTGTTCTAGTGTACCTAGCTTAGCACCTGCCAAGCCAACTTCACCATCTTCTGGCCATCCTTTTATAACCCCCCACGTGTCCATCCTGGAGCTTCTCATTACCCTCAAGGCCCTCGTTCAGCAGTCCAATCATAGGTCTGGCCAGGCAGGGAAAGGAATAACTATATCAAGGCTGCAATGGCCTGGCCCCATGAAGGGCCCTCGGGATTACTGCCTTTCCTCCTCCTCCTTCTGTGAGGACAGTTAAGCAGGAGGGTGCTAGAGAAAGGGAGCTGTGGCTCTGTTAGGCCCAGGGATCTTCCCTGCTCAGAACTGCATCTATAATAAAGCAGTGGAGGCACTAGGCAGAGTGGCTTATGCCTATAATCCCAGCACTTTGGGAGGCCAAGGTGAGTGGATCGCTTGAGGCCAGGAGTTCGAGGCCAGCCTGGCCAACATCATGAAACCCTCTCTCTACTAGAAATACAAAAATTAGTTGGGCATGGTGGCGCATGCCTGTAGTCCCAGCTACTCAGGCGGCTGAGGCAAAGGAATCACTTGAACCCTGGAGGCGGAGGTTGTAGTGAGATGAGATCATGCCACTGCTCTGCAGCCTGGGTGAAAGAGTGAGTGAGACTCCATCTCAAAAAACAAAACAAACAAAAAATCAGTTGAGGAAAAGTGTTTTCTGTAGGAGGAGGTGATCACCGCCACAGAGAGATGATCAGAAACCTCCAACTGAGGATTGTGTATGGGAAGACAGATGAGGGGCCGAATATGGATAGGTGATTCCCCTCCCCCAGTCTTCCTGGGGTCTCCCTGGTTCTTCCCTAGAGCTGTCACAGCCTTCAGGGAGCACCACGGTCAGGAAAAGAGAGACACTGTTTCCTGTCACCACCCTCCTCCCATGCCTGATAGGGCAATACAGAGAGAGGGAAAATAAGGGCAGCCTCCCAAAGGGCCCCACCCCTTAATGCAGCCCTGTGGGGGTGGCCAGGAGTTCCCACCGCCTGGCCCTAAAGCAGCCCAGCATTAGCCGAATGGCTGTAGGATGGAAAACCAGCCCCTCCACCCTTCTTCAGATTCCCTCTCTCACTCTGCTAACAGTGTGGATGTTTCCGGGTACAAAACCGGTAGTTTTTGAATGGTGATGTGCTCATAACAGCTACTCTTGGGAGACATTTTCTTTTATGTTTCTGACATATTTGTGCCTCCTTCTTAGAGCATAATTGGAAATTGAAGCCAAGGCTGATATATTGGAGGTTAAATGAAATAAGCACTTAAACAGCTCAGAAAGTGAATGATATGCAATATTACTTTGCCTGCAATAGGATGATGACAGTTACTGGCTGATTTGAAGTTGGTCCTGTTCTTTTAGTGAGAAATGCTTTCTACTGCACTCTGTAATGCAAAAGATTCATTTGAGAGCCAAGCCTATTTCCCCTGACTATTTGGGGGCTTGATATGTATTCTGAATCCTTTCTACATTGCAGGGGTGCAAATTAGTGTCAACATCACACGGGAGCCTATTCATCAGAGGCCTCTACACTTCAAGAGAAGGGCTTCGAGTGTCTCCTACAAAAACTGCTGTGTAAATACTGAGCTCTGCTCTGAAATGTTCTTTCTTTGGACAGCTTTGTCGTTGCAGATATAAAACCCAGTTATATCAATTTTACTTATCACAGTTTATTCTCCTGAGCATCTCCTCGGGTTTTTTTCTTTCCTTCATAGGTATTTCAGAGGCGGCAAAATGGCCTAACTGATTTTTTCCGGAAATGGGCTGATTACCGTGTTGGCTTCGGGAACCTGGAGGATGAGTTCTGGCTGGGTAAATTCTCCTTATTGCTTTCCCTTGATGTGCTTCTCCGGCTTTTTGTCCATCTCTCTCCTTTTTGTGTCCATCTGAGATTATCAGAAACCCTATGTTTGTTGAGAAGCTGACAGCTCGTGAATTGCTTTCAGAACCTCTTGCTCTGTTTAGCTCCACTATTGATCTGTTTTTATCTTACTGTGGTGTTTTCCTCTTTTCTCTGTCTCTTCCCATCCTCATTAATAGTCACTAGATGGGTCTTGACAGGAGGCTACTACAAAGGGAGTGAGCTGCCTGGTGGGGGAGGGGCACAGGGAGCAACAGGCTGGCTGACCATTTCCCAGAAGCAAGACAACCAGCCAGCAAGCCCGCAGGTCAGGGGAGAAATGAGGCCAGCCACTCTGCTTAGCTCCTTGGGGAATGTTATTACCTGACTTGGGAAGGAAAAGGGGGAAAAAAATGAAAGTGGCATTAGAGGTGACTGGCAATTTCCTAGAGGTCTGACACTAGCAGGAAATACAGATTGAGAACCAAACTGGTATGAGACGGTAAACACACACCCAAGCCAGGCAGATGTTGGTGGTGCCAAATCCTGGAAAGTGGCCATTTATTATGACCTGTGTCTCCCTCTTGGTTAGATTTTCATAGTGATGGATAAAGAGAGGTAGAGGAAAAAATTATCAAGTTCCATATTCGTGGTCTCCTCTCTGCCTTCCCTGCCACTATCTCATTTCATCATTTCTCCTGGATGCCTAGATAACAAGCCCCTTACTGGCCTCTCTGCCTCTAGGACCACCCCATTGTCCACATGGCTATAATCTCCCAACAGGTTCTTCTTGTCTTTTGCACAGATAAACCCAATTCACTGAGAAAGCACTATTGCAATAAAGAAAGAGTTTAATGAACACAAGGCCACCAAGTGGAAGGACAGGAGTTATTACTCAAATCAATCTCCCCAAAAACTCAGAAGCTAGGGTTTTTATGGATAATTTGGTAGGCAGGGGGCTAGGGAATGGGTGGTGCCAATTGGTTTGGGGTGAAATCATAGGAGTATGGAAAATGGTCCTTGTGCACTGAGTCTCCATCTGGGTGAGGGCTGCAGGTCCAGCTGAGTCATGTGTCACCAGTCCAAGTAGGGTCACTTGGTGGCCTGAATGCAAAAATCTAAAAAACATCTTAAAAGACCAATCTGCAACTGTTATCTGTTACCTGTAAGAGCAACTGAGAAAATCACAAACGTCTGGCCACATGACCCTGAGCAGTAAGAGATTACAGAAAAACTCTGCCTACACTTTAGCAGAACTCAGACCGCCCCTCCCATAATCCTAATCTCTTAGCCTTTCATTAGTCTTAAAAAGGTAGTTTCAGTTCCTGAAAAAGGAGGGGAGCAGTTTTAGGGAGGGACTATTATTCTTGCTTTAAAATTAAACTATAAACTAAATTCCTCCCATGGGTAGTTTGGCCTATGCCCAGGAATGAGTGAGGGCAGCCAGCCAGTGAGGCCAGAGCAAGATGGAATTGGCCATGCTAGATTTTTCTCCCTGTCATGATCTTTGCAAAGGTGGGTTCTTGGCCACTAAAATGACCTTCCTCACGCCCCAAATCTGAGCAATGGCCAATGCCCTTTGTAAAACCTTTCAATGGCTCCACATTACCACCAGGGGAAGGCCCAATGCCTTAGCCAAAGTACAGGCCCTCTCGCACCTGCCTCTGGAGCCTCCTCTATACCCTGAGTACCTCACCTGCTCTTCCCCCAACCCTTCCCCAACACCAAACTCCACACATGCACAACCACCGATGCTTCCTATGCTAGGAGCACTCCTAGCCAAATGTCTCCCTCCCCTACATGCCTTGTGTGGTGAGTGCCATCTGTGTATATTCAAAGACCCAGCTAAGCACCTCCACAGAGCCAGTCCTCACCAGTTTTCTCCCCCATTGCCAGTGGGAGAGGTGGCCACTCCTTCTTTTGTGGCACAGATCATAGTATCAATTTTACTTCCTGTCTGTCTCTACTATGTGAGCTTTGTTGGAGGGCTGGGATCACCTCATATTTATCTTCTAAGCCCATTATCTATATACCTATAACAGTGCCTGGGGAATAGGAGGTACCTAAAACGTAGATAATCAATACATCAATCAATGATAAGAATTAATTGAGTGCATATTAAATCCACAGATTTGTGTTTGCTGATATAGACAATAAAAATATAAGGTAAAGGCCATATAAAAACATTGACATAAAAGTCAAACAAATTGAAAAAATATGCTTACCTTCAAAGCATCAACAAGCAACTTGGGAGACCAGTGTAATACCCGCAAATTAATACATCCATAAGCAGACAGGACTCATGTTTCCCAAAGCTGAGCTGCTGTATACCACTTTCACAATTTGTGCCATATTTCCAGAAATATATACACTACCATGCACTTGAAATTCCTATAGATTACTCTTTAATTAAATCTATTTTTAGAAGAAATGTTATTGCATTGCCAAAAATAGAAAGCTAGTTATCATGTGCCACAAGTAAAAAAGAAAGCCTCAAAAATAAATGCAATTAAAAGAAAACTATATTAATAGTATTTGATGACAGTTAAATACAAGGACTCCAAGACTGTTGTTGCTGGCAGTGGTGCTGGTGTTAAAAATGGAGATTAGAAGCTGTTTCATGCTTTGCCTGCTAAACAAACCACGAAAATACTAGAACCAAACTGAGACTGTGAGTTAAGGTTAGGATCAGGGTTAAGATATCCCCTTCATCTATTAAAAAAGACTGAGATTAAATTTGGAAATACCTTTCTTCTTATTATTCAAGGTTATTTAGTGCCTTATATGTCTCATGTCATCAGAGATGCCATCCACACTGGGAAACACTGTTCTAAACTATGAGCTGCTGAAAAGAAGGCCACAGATATTCAGAGAAGGAAGAGACCAGCTTCATGGAGAAGGCATTGAGGGATGAGTCAGTCAGAAGAATGGAGGAAGAAAAGGGATGAAAAGGAGGGAAGGCAGGAATTCTTTTGACAACTACAAACTGAGGCCAGGGAGGAAACCCATCCACTGAGAGGAAAGGTGCAAGTGAGGGAAAGAAAACGATGAGGTGAGTGGGTTGAATAAAGGCACAGCATGGAACTTAAAAATCTCAAAGAGAAGTCTTGACTTGATGATGTAGGTAAGAGGGAGACAGGGAGGGTTCTTGCAGAGGCAAGGCCTGGTGCGGTGCAGTTTGGCAGCAATACTCAGGTTGGGGATAACACTATGACCCATAGTTTATGTCTTATATGGGGTTCTACAGAAGCAGAGACTGAAACAGGAATTCTTGTTCAAGTGATTTACTTGGGGAGTTCATTGGGGAGAAGGGGAATGGGGGAAGCAAAATAGGCCGGAGAAAGCTGCAAAAATGTGGTTTTGGCTGGAGACTCACTTCAGTGTGATCCCTAGGGAAGCTCGGGAGCATGAATTGCTCCTCAGAGCTGGCTACCACTTAGGCAAGGAAGCCAAGCTTTTGTACCCCTCCACATTAGTCATTGATGAAGGTCTGCTACAAGGCATGAGGGGAGAGAGCTTCACTTCCAGGATGAAGTGATTCCCATTTGGTCAAGGGCAATTTTCCAAGAAGAAGGTGGCTGCAAGTTGCTAACAGACAATGCTTGTAGCAGCTCCGCAGCTGTCAGGTGGATCTGACAATTAAAGACATCCGGCAGGGCACCATCAGAATCTACTACATCTGCACAGGCACAAGTCCAGGCTGGGTTGTGGGTCAGCAACTCAGCCAACAGCAAACGGCAGTCAAATAGCCTTCGACTTACAATCAAGGCAAAGCTCTAAACCTCAAATGGGACAGGAAAGCCAAAACACCTGGATGGCCTTCAGCCAATCATTTCATCTCTGTTGGACTTCAGTTTCCTCTTCTGCGAAACAGACTGGCCTGAGTCCCCACTAAATTCCCTACAGTCTCTGCAAATTGTTTGATTCTAAGTCACGGCGTACTCAAATAGATATCAGATGTCACAGCAAAGCAAGGTGACCCTACTTCAGTAAGCAGATAGAAATCAGGAGGGCTCAGAGAGATTACCAGCAACACAGGGTGAATGGTCCAAAGTTTGGGCAGGTAGATCAAAATTGGAGAGTCCCAGGGCATGGCCAACCAGGACAAACAAGCAAGAAAATGTATGTAAGAAAATATCACCAAGGAGGGATCTGGACTCTGCCTAACCTGTGAACTTACAAAGGTTTGCGCCTTACAAAAATCTATTAGACCAAGGCCTGGGAAGCTTAGAAACAAAGGAGGAAGCAGATGAATGAGGGTAACTGGCCGAAAATACCAGTGGAAAGGTCACAGTGCAAATGTAGCAGGCAGATTAGAGAGAAAGGGAATGGAGACATATTCTATGACCGGGCTATGGAGCCCCAGGAGGCCTGGAGGCCGAAGGCAGGAGACGCAGTGTCGGGAAAAGTGGACAGAGCCCTTCCTGCAGGCTAATAGGAGATGTCCCAGAGGCTCTGAACTCCTCTAATTAGTGTTCCATCTCTTACTTTCGATCACTCACACCCAAGGACTCACACCCATGTAATACCTCTTGTAATTTTCTTCCAGTACCATGATTTGGCAGAGGAGGTGACAGGGGACAGGGCCAGGAATCTTGAGGCTCAGGGTTTGTCAGTTACTGACTCAAGAGGAGGTATTAGGACCCCTGAGTTTCCCATGTTGGGAACTCATCAGCAGAGCTGGGCCGGCCTCTTTGCAAGAAGAAATTCAGTCTGCCGGGGTCCATTTGGTAATAAACTGTGAAGCACCAAGGCCAAAAGCAATCTGGAGTCCCCTCCTCTTCCCTGTAATATGTTTTGAGGCCACAGATGCATTTACCTCCCATTTTCCAAAGCTGCTGGGGGCCAGTCTCAGCGCATTTTCTGCTCTTCTCCACAGGGCTGGACAACATACACAGGATCACATCCCAGGGCCGCTATGAGCTGCGCGTGGACATGCGGGATGGCCAGGAGGCCGCCTTCGCCTCCTACGACAGGTTCTCTGTCGAGGACAGCAGAAACCTGTACAAACTCCGCATAGGAAGCTACAATGGCACCGCAGGTACCTATGGCTCCTAAGCAGACACCAAGGGCAGCGGGCATGCGGTGGGACAAGGGCCCCCACATTCTAGGCCTGAGCTGCCTCAGGAAGCAGCAGCACCCGCAGAGTTCCTGCATTCGCTGCCGGCCAGGGAGAAGGGCCATGCCACTGGGAACCTCTAGCTCTGGTCCCAGCTCTCCCTGACCGCTCACCTAAAAGCAACTTCTCAGGACTTCAGTTCTTTTCATCTGAGAAATTATAATAATGATGCCTGCCCTACTTCACTGAGTAGCCGGAAAAAGATGATATCAGTGGAGTGAATGTGCTTTTAAGGTTTAAAAAAGATGCAATGTGAAGATGAAAAAGGATTGTTTTCCTTGTCTAAATTAGTCAATCTGGACTCTTACGCAGTGAGAGCAGAATCGTCTACTGTCTGGGTAGACATCTCCCATGCAATGACACTTAGGAAAACCATCTTTGAGCTAGTGCAAATCATATGATGTTGCCCCTCTCTGAGATGCCCCCATCACCCCACCCTGGCCATCAGCATTCATGCTAACACCTGGTCAAGGAGCAAATGATGCCACTTAGCTGTTCCTCATTGGTCACGTTTCTTTTCATTCCTCCACAAGAACCACATAGGTGTTGGGTTTTCTGTGTAGGTTTTTATGGCATTTCTACCAAGCAGAACAACCATCTCAGCAAGCTTGGTTGCATTAGTAGTTTTTTCAGAACATAACATCCAGTCTGCTTCTTGGGTTTGGCCAACCTGTTTCCTGTACTCTATTATAACACATTTCATAAAACCTGTTTTTCCAAATATTCTAATGTTTGATACATGGAATTACTGGCCCTTTCGTTAACATCAATTTTAGGGTTAAATGCTAGTGTATAATTTTAGCAGCAATTTCATGCCTCTTGAAATTAAGAGGAGCATCAAAGTGTTGTGCTTCCAGTTACTGCATCTGTTCAATTATTTCTCTTTTCAGTCAGATACTCCAAAGAGAAGACACGCTTTCCTTTCTTATGCTCACATCTGAGATCATTTCCAAAAGCAATGAGATCAGCCTGAAGTGCCCCAACAAAAGGCCCAATTTGACAAACTTTGGGCATAAAATAGCCATTGAAATGGAGCATATTAAACAAGACGCCAGACTAAATCATTTCAAAAATCACCTGATGCTATTCACTCTGTAAGATTAGAATTGTGCCTGTAGAAAAGCCATTCTGATTTCTCCTACAGGAAAAGAAGCAAGCCCTCCATGTTCCCTGCAGGCCCCCCTCCCTCCGTCCTCTTCATCCTCCGGTGCTTTCATCTGCCTTGCGGGGACCCGGCCCTAGCTCCCTCTGTTCCAGCTCTGTCTTGCTTCGGGGCCTATGGAGGCTGGAACAGTTGGACTGCATGCTACCCTCATGTCTCAGAGGCAGATCCTGCCAACAGTTTGGCTTTTCATCATCAACTAATTAGGGTCTGATCTCTCACCTGGAATATTCAGTTCATCTTCAAAAAATGAAAAGCTGGGCTTCTTTAGGCTGCCACCCTCTCTAGGCCACAACACACAATGGTTGTTCTTTCTAGATCTGAAGGTTTCTGGGGAGGAAGAGCCCATCCCTTCTCTTTCTGGCATTTAATATCGCCCAATTCTGCTGGACCTTATCTTTAGTAGTTTCTCATTTTTACTGGCCCTACTGAATCACCCCGTACCCCGCCTCCGATCCAAGTTCAGTCTTTTCTCCTGCTCCCCATTTCCTGAGGCTGCAAACATTCAAGTCTCTAGGACGCTACTTGGATCAGAATTAAAATTCCAAATTAAGTTATCAATCAGAAGTTGTTGAGTAACTCCTAAAAATTTATTGTGCAAGTTGTGGGGACTCAAAAGAAGCATAAAACATGGCCTCTACAAAAACTGAATGTCTAGTTTTAAAAAGAAACAGAAAGTAACTCATCACACAATCAATAGTACTCATTTCTAGTATTTTCTGGTTTTTGTTGTTGTTCTTTTTTAGACAAAGTCTCACACTTTCACCCAGGCTGGAGCGCAGTGGCGCTATCTCAGCTCACTGCAACCTCTGCTTCTCAAGCAATTCTCCTGCCTCAGCCCCCGAGTAGCTGGGATTGCAAGCACATGCCACCACGCCTGGCTAATTTTTGTATTTTTAGTAGAGACAGGATTTCACAAAGTTGGCCAGGCTGGTCTTGAACTCCTGCCCTCAGGTGATCCGCCCACCTTGGCCTCCAAAAGTGCTAGGATTACAGGCATGAGCCACCATGCCTGGCCTCTCACTTCTAGTTTAAGGGGTGTTCACAGAAGGGGTGTCTCTATGGTGGAGGACAGCATCATGAAGGCAGCCACATAGCCACGTTTGACTGAGATCCCCATGGTAAGAAAATCAAGCCCTGGAAGTCACAGAAGGAGCAGATGCTGTGGAGGATGGGAGGCTGTGAAGGGCCTGGCAGAGCAGAGCAAAGTATAAATTCAGGAGAGATAGAGAAGATTGGTGAGGTAGGTACAGCCAGATCCAGAAGCCAGAAAACCAAGGGGCAGAGGAATTCAGTCTTAACATGGTAGCAATGGAGGGCCATTGGAGGTCCCAAGGAGAAAAAACAGAAGTAGGGTTTAGGAAGATCCCTGTGACAGCCATGAATAGGATAAAGTAAGTCCAAGTGAAGAACAGAGAACAGCTGGTGGCTGCTGCATCAGTCCTAACAGGAGATAACAGGAGCCTTGACGAATGTTGGGAATTAAGAAAAAGGTATAAATATGAACAGTGGTTTGAGAGAGAGAAACCAGGACTTATTGTGTTAAACACATGAGGTAGCTATATGAGGCAGAAATGGGAAGGGAAGCCAGGCTTTGGGAGGATGTAAAGACAAACATTGGGAGCATGTCTGTGACAGTGGAAGGCAGCCTCAGAGTGGAAGCTGCTCCAGGGGAATAATGAGGACAAATTCTAGATTACGGAGGGAGACGCAGGGAGTGAGAAACTAGGATGTGGGTGGAGGCCGCATAGTCAAGGAACTGATGGTGAAAGAAATAATCATTAAGGAGTAGGATTAATCTAAGAATTTTTAAGACAAAGGATATATATATATATATGACTTAGGGTGAGAAGGTGTGAAAAGTTTTTAAAAACAAAAGAAAAAGGAAAAAGTAAGAAACATATTTTACCTTTTCTAGGATCTGGAAGAGATGGGAAAGAGTGAGTTGCAGATGGTGAGGTTAACTCCAGATGGGCACAAAAGCTGAGTCCCTGGAGGCCGGAAAGGGAAGACGAAGAAGACAGGAAGGGGAAGATGAAGATAATGACATTTTGAGTTAACCGCCCCCTCCCCCCACCAAGGGCGTCAGCCTTCCCTATAAAATAAAGATCAATCTCTTGAGAGTTAAGTTGTGGTGGGAAGCATTGGAGGCATTGAGTGGCCACAGTGAGCCTGGATGCAGAAGCCACAGAATCAGAATAGGTCTCTCCTCACCTAAAGCAAGGAGAAGCACCCAAGACCTCTTTCATTCAATAACTAGCATGAGCCCCCTTGGCAACATCCCTAGCCACAAGTCCTGATCCTGCTAAGTTTTACCAATTGTTATAATTTAATTACAGTCTAATCCCTCACCTTAAATGCACAATTTACCTGAGCCCTCTGCACAATATCCCCAGAAAAGAACACATAGCCTCTGCTTGCCCCTGAGAATGGAAATCTCACCACCTGTTTCAGCAGTCTATTCCACTTGTGAACACCTCTAATATTTAGGTGATTTCTGTCCTTGTATATTTAGCTTAAATATCCATCTTTATATCTCCACCTACTAATCCTAATAAATCCCCACAGAATTTACTGCATTTTTTTCTTAGTATCCCATCAAATATTTGGCGAGAGTGACCACAGGCCATGACTCCCTCCTGAAGTCCACTCTTCCCCAAGATAGAGCCCAGATGTCCCAAGCACTTCTCCTTTGACATGGTTATGGGTTTTCATCATCCTGTTTCTTATGGATGGGAACTCTAGTTTGCTGATGCATCTCTTCCTGTGTGGCCTCAAGTTCTGAACGTGGGTTCTTGGGTGTCATCTAAGCAGGCCTGGTGAGTCAGGGAGAAGTCAGGTTGAGACTGCATGGTGGGACCCAGAATGGCTCAATTCTGCCTGGCTCATCTCTAGCTCCTCCAAAGACAGGAGGAACTGGGAGTGGCTGTGTCCCAGTGCGGGCATGGAGGAAACAGCTGGGGTATGGGAGGCACAATGAGATGGAGCTGAGTGGAGAAAGTTCTCAGCAAAAGCAGTAGAAGCGATTAGGAAGCGGGTTGGAGAGAGTAGAATGGAAATGGTTGGCTTGGGGGATAAAGTGGAGTAAGAGTTCAGTACAGCCACGCTGGGAAACTAGGTAGAAATGAAAAGGTAAGTGGAAGGCTCCATAAGTGGAAGCCAGGTTTGCTGGAAGTGGATCGAATGTCCAAAAAATCCTGATAAAACAGTGACAAAGGGGACAGCCTCATGAATGTATCTTTTTTTTTGTAGGGGACTCCCTCAGCTATCATCAAGGACGCCCTTTCTCCACAGAGGATAGAGACAATGATGTTGCAGTGACCAACTGTGCCATGTCATACAAGGGAGCGTGGTGGTATAAGAACTGCCACCGGACCAACCTCAATGGGAAGTACGGGGAGTCCAGGCACAGTCAGGTGAGTGATGCTCTGCCTCTGCTGTGAATGAGCCGGAGCCGTGGAGCCCGTGCTCCCTTAGCTTTATGTTTTAAAGGCACACGTGGGTCCTTCGTTTCCCTTTAAAAAGAAATATTTGGAGTCTTGAGAAAAATAATGCAGACAATGGGATAAGATTGGAACAGAGTAGAAGCTACAGGAAGGAAAGGAAAGGACCCAGGAGCTAGAACTTACCCAGAGAAGCCCTTGACGCCCAGTCAAGTTCCTTTTCATTCCCTCATCCAGAAGATCCCATGAAGAGCTTATCAGCCCTGGGGACAGCTTCACAGGCTCAACTTTACCCTCAAAAGGGTCCCAGAAAGGTAGAGATCGAAAATACTAGTGTGAACTGGACAATCTTTCCCTATCAGAGACCACAAGTCAATAGGGCTGGGCTGGGTGACAGGGAAACCAACAGGACCAACTAGACTTTCTAAGTGCTAACACTGAAACAGCCCACAGCAGGGAAATTCCTTAGTTCTGAGCAAACCAAAAGGGTTTATCACCCTAGTTAGAAACCGCCTAAGTCTCCCATTAGGAGTGAGCAGTCAAACACAGTTATTCTCTTCCAAATGCTTCCACCCTGTTGGAATTTCACAACCATCTACTGGTGGATGCCACTCCTAGAAGCGAAAAACAAAGCTGGCAATAAGGAATGACCTGCAACATGTTGCCTGTAAAGACCCAGGCCACCAGCACTTTTAAGGAGAAATTTGGAAAGAGACTCTGCCCCTTTCACTTTATTGGGAACACGGCCTCAAATCTTCATGTTGGCTGAAAATAGCTAACCCCACATTGTGGATTCCCTGTTCCCAAAATTACCCTTCTTTTGAAGTGGGGCATTCCACGGTGGGGGATGACCTGACATGCTTATCTTTCTCATGTCCAGGGCATCAACTGGTACCATTGGAAAGGCCACGAGTTCTCCATTCCCTTTGTGGAAATGAAGATGCGCCCCTACAACCACCGTCTCATGGCAGGGAGGAAACGGCAGTCCTTACAGTTCTGAGCAGCGGGCGGCTGCGAGCCAACCAATCTTTTCTGTCATTCGTTTGTATTTTATAATATGAAACAGGGGGGAAGAGTAATAGCAATGTGTTTTGCAACATGTTAAGAATATGTGAAGGAAGCAGGGATGCAGCAGGAATCTGTTGACTACCATCTGCTCTTGGTTTCTGCTGCCCTGGAGCCTGACCCTCAGTCTCCATTCTCCCTCCTACCTAGCCCTTCTCAACCTTCCCCTCCTTTCCCACCAAGGAGGAAAAGTGGGATGTTTCCTTAAAGGGCCAATTCAAAGGCAAGTTGTGGAGTACAGATTGCTATGGTGTCAGGCACACACCTTCTTTTTCTACCCTTCTTCTGAGATGTGCCCCCTTCCAGGTATTTGTGATTTTGTCATAGCCTGCCATGGCCAGGTTCTCACAATGGCCCAGAAAAGAATCCTCAGCAAGAGAGGTTTGCCAACAATTCCCCTTAAAAGGAAACAGATCAACTGTTCTGCATCCCAGCAACTGAGGTTCTTTTCCTTCCTTCCTTTCCCTCCTTCCCTCCATCCCTCCTTCCTTCCTTCCTCCTCCTTCCTTCCTTCCTTCTTTCCCTCCTCCCTCCTTCCCTCCATCCCTTCCTTTCCTTTCTTCCCTCCCTCCTTCCTTTCTTCCTTCCCTCCTTTGCTCCTTCCTTCCTTCCCTCCCTCCCTCCTTTCTTCCTTCCCTCTTCTTTCTTTCTTTTTCTTTCTTTTGAGACAGGATCTCACTCTGTTGCTCAGGCTGGAGTGCAGTGGTGCAGTCCTTGCTCACTACAGCCTCACCTTCCTGAGCTTAAGTGATCCTCCCACCTCAGCCTCTTGAGTAGCTGGGACTACAGGCATGAGCCACCATCCTAGCTGATTTTTCCTTTATTTTTTGGAGAGATGGGGTCTCATTATGTTGCCCAGACTGGTCACAAACTCCTGACCTCAAGCAATCCTCCCATCTCAGCCTCCCAAAGTGCTGGGATTACAGGCTAGAGCCACTGCACCCAGTCCTTTATAATGGGCCAAAAATTCTCATCTTCTGACATTTTTACTACACCAGCCATATGTCCTATTACTTTTCAAGAACAGCAGCTGTTTTCTGGTCTGATGGAGCCTTTTGCCTAATTCCATCCTGTGTTAGACCCCAGAGCCTCACAAGCCCAACCAGCATTTTGGAATCTAGTTCCCAAGGCATTGCCTGCTCCTGGCCCTGGGTGGCACAGAGGCTATGTCCCTGTGAGTCATTAGCCACTGCCCCCACTCTCAGGTCAGACAGTTACTTTATTTGAAGATGGGGTGGGAGATGGTTGTAGCTGTTAGCACCTCGGGTCACGCATTGAGGAAAGGACTGAAGAAGTCACAGTCAGGGCACTGCCCTAGAGATTATAGCTTCCATGGGAAACACAGATCTCCCCTAGCTTTGTTTTCTCCAGTTCTGGTCCTGTTTGTCACAGATTCTTTTTTCTGCCTCATTTCTGTCTTCACCCAAGCCCTCTGTAGTGTAGGTGGCTTAATAAGAGTCAGAAAAAGAAGGCATTTGCCCAGAGAGCTATATCCCTGACTGATAACCCTGGAAAGAGGTTGAATTTTTTTTTTTTTCTTTTTTGGTCCTGTGGGAAACAGGAATGACCTTCTTAATGAAGTGAGATCATGAGAAGCCTTTTCATCTTCTTTTACTATTCTGCCTTTGAAAGGAAAAATGGTAACAGCCAAAGGAAATTAGATCCAGAAATCCAAAGGTGAATAGGCAATAACTGTGGGCCTACTTCCCATTTTGTGAGCAGCACTGTCTTCACTAGCATGATTTGATTCTTAAGCCCAGGAGAGCTAGGGCTTTAAAAGGCCTAACCTTTCAACTTCTCCTCCAAATTGAATATCAGCAACCATCCCCGCGACATCTGCCCAAATCCATGCCCAGTTCCCTGAGCTGTCTTCTTCCTTTCCTCTCCCATTCCTCAAGGCCCCAGCACCGTTTTCCGTAGTGCCTATGTTTGTCTAATTGAGGCAGCATGTACCTTTGCCAACCAGTTACTGGATGAGCCTGAGTGTTGGCAATTTTCTAATTGAAACATCCTCACTCTTACCAAGCTTTGAGAACCAGGATGGACAGTCCCTTGGGCTGACCATCATACCTTGGACCTCATGGGGATGCAGCCAGCCACCACTGTCTGGAGGCGCGCTCCTTGCCAGTCTCCTAGGCTTTGTCCACTGCTGTGGTGTGGATGTAATACCCTGAAAAATCTAGGCATCACTTGCATTTCTCAGTTCACCATGGGCTTCAACAAACTGGGAGGAGGAAGAAACAGAAACAAATCCTTTCAACAAGCATGTAAATTGCATAAGACTTAGCTAGAGATGGAACAACAATGAATAGCAGGAAGCACATTGAATGGGAAACTCATCTTAGCTACATGACCTTGACTGGGTTGTTTTGCCTCTCTAGACCTCAGCTTCTTCAGCTGTCAGATGACAGGTTAGACTAAAATGAGTTCTAATTTCCCTTTTAGTTTTGACAGTCAGTGATGCCAATCTGTGATCTGAAAACCTGAGTAGAAATTGGCATGGTGAGAGAACACAATTAGGTAATGAAAATTCACTCAAATCCCTGTTTCATGAGGAAAGAAATGAAGGAAGGAAGGAAGGAAGGAAAAAAAAAAAAAGAGATTGATTCAGAAGTCATAAGTAAAACACACACACACACACACACACACACACACACGAAAACACTACAGAAAAGGCCATGCTGAGTAAGAGGCTGAACTCATTTTATCCTTAGAAACAGAGCCCAGGTACCTGGGTGGTGCCGGCACAGCCCACTTCATCAAGGAAGTTGAAATGGAAAAAGATTATGTGTTGTCAATTCAGATGAAAGACAAGAAACATCAGTGGAAACCAAAATCTTCCTTTTATTGAAATCATTCTACACTATGGAACATTTTTATAAATAATACCAGCGGCATTGCCTAGCTTCATTTTGAAGCAAGAAAGGGACTTCAAAGATCAGCTCATTCAATCCTCTGTAAAAGGATTTATAGATTCCTTTTATTAAGTATAGTAATTTTCTCATGAGTTTTCACCAAATTTAAAAGACACTGTGCACCACCCTCTTCCCAAGGTCTATGGTCAACTTGACTCAACGCTCTTAACTTTCCTCACTGATTCCTGCTTATCCTGCTCCTCCAAGCACAATTTCCCAAAGGCAGATTCAGTAAGCAATACTCGTAAGCACCCACCCTATGCACACCAGTTTCCTCAAGAGACTCAAAAGGAACCAAGGTAGACCCTTCTCACAGGCTGTTTAACTGCAGACCCATCAGGATATGTACTTACACCCAAAAACAAAACCACCACCAATGACTGCAATAGACCCACTGACTAGACCCAAGATACAAGCAGTTTCCCTTTTTTGCATTTCCCCATCATATAAAGATAGTTGCCAGCATATCAAACTCACATCCAGCGGAGTTATTTCTGGAAGGTGAAGGGGTCAGGTGTAGAAGGGATGGCAAGAATGACAAGTCTATGGAAAACTGCAGGCCTTGAGACCCAGAGTGAACTGGTGGAGGGGGGCTTGCTAAATGTGGCCACAAGGTGGCAGTCACCTCCTGAAACCCTGTGTGAAACGTCAACGGGGTGAGAAAAGCCAGGTCTCCAGGTTTCCAGAAGGGCCAAACCCGGACCCAGGAAAACTGGCCAGCTGATTTGTATGGGAGACTGATTTGTAAAATCAACAACAACATATGGCAGCAAGGAAATGCAAGCAAACATCTACAAATATTTGAATCCACCTGTCCCTCACCTACCAACTTCCCCCTCCCCTACTCATAAAGTGGTAAGACCCCTAACACCCTGCTTCCTGGGAACCAACCAGTATCCTGTTATTTCAAAGGCAGACCTAAAGAACCATGGTTATCAATGAGCTCAATGCCAAGCCAAACAATACTGATCACATTTTTATGTTTCAAATCCAGTCCCAGAGCACAGCTGTAGATTAAGGGACAAGACATCACTGTGGAATCTTTTCAAAGAGCTCTTAAAAAAGCATCAGTTGGGAAAGAGTTGGTGAGTTCCTCTTTGTCCCTCTTCTGCAGAAAAGATGGAACGTGCAAGAACACTGCACGCACCAAGCTGAGGGTGTTGAAATAGACTAGCTGGTAACCTGGATTTGCAAATACTCTTGAGGCATGACAACATTTATTATTATTATTTTTTACCCTCCACCCAGAATTTCAGGGAAGGTGGGGCCACTTGCCCAGGATATGTGGTTTTCTACTGCTTGCTTTCTTATCACTAGAATACTATGCATCTAATTTCTTAGTTCCATGTCTTTTCTTCCAAGTGGTTAGGACACTTTCCACCTTACTTGCATCTCACTGTCCTCTCTTAAAATTTTGTTAAGAAACCTCTGAAAGATTCAAACTTCAGTTCAGTTTCAATAATTCCATAGAAGTTGGGATAATTTGTTTCCACTTTCTTCACACTTGCCACAGCTGCAAGAGGAGTCTTGGGATCTCAGAGGACCCAAACAGATGTGTGGAGTCTGGGAGTCTGCCTCCCACCCAGATGCTAAACGCTGCATACTCAGCTCTGCCTCACTTCCCTGATGGTGTGCCTTCATCCAGGTTACCATAACAGAGAGGCTCTATCCTCTAAAGAAAGCTGAGTTACAGGCTGGATTCTGGGGCTGTGCCTGTAGCTTCCCTCTGGTTGTATCACAGAGTCCTTTGACCACATTCCTGAAGATGTTTAGCTAAATTCTTCCTCAAACCTTTGCTTCTTCCATAACCCAATCCTACACATATGTGATAAAGCTTTCTTCAACAATACTGGAGCATTTGGATGCTACCAGTCCAGAAGCAAGCAGGGAATGCTTTACGATGATGTATTAGTGTAGATTCAGGTCCAATTTGAAAAAAAAAAAAAAATGGCTCTGGTTCCTTCTAATTGTATCCACCCTGGATGTGTTTATGCCAGTTCTACATTCGTCAAGCTTTGAGTAACCAGTGGGAAGAAGAAAAACATAAAATTAAGAAGAAGCTGACAGATCATTGGAGATTTAAAGCAAGCCTTCTACAGATGGCGCCACACTAAAATGCAGAGACCAGGCAGGAGCAGCCATGGGAGAGGAAGCAGCACTGGCTTCTCAAGTTCTGGCCTCCAATCTCCCACCAGAGCTCCTGCCATTCACCCACTTTACTTGAGGAGAAACTAAGCCACCAAGGCCTGTCGCTGCACAGAAAACCAGAAGCAGAGGGCTTTCTTTGCTTGCTCAACCAATTCTGCGTGGATCTCACTTTTTCATCACCAGTGATCACAAGCCTGATTTGTCATCTCCAGCATTCTGATTAATTTTTTAAGGTCAACCCTTGCCTGAAACATGACTTTATTGCACCTGCAGCTCTTCATTGTCCAAATGTCCTTGGCAAACCTCGCAGTCTTTGGATAGTGTTGCATTTTCTCCAAAGGGGAAATCCTCCCTCCTTCTTCAAGCTTAATAAGGCTCTCACAGAGCATCCAAATAACACAGCTCTTGTTCCTCAGACACACTCGGACCCCTCTGATAACTTCATAAAACAGCTCCTTATTGTCTGGGCTGTGAAGCTGGGTTAATGCTAAAGTTCCAGTTCAGAAACATTTAACTCTATTATTCTCAAGACATCAGCTCTCTGATTACTGGCACTCACTCATTGGCACCATGGATT
Organism: Cebus imitator; assembly: GCF_001604975.1. Taxonomy (NCBI): domain Eukaryota; kingdom Metazoa; phylum Chordata; class Mammalia; order Primates; family Cebidae; genus Cebus; species Cebus imitator. Next base: position 1,793,758 of record NW_016107377.1, read on the forward strand.
CAGGTCAGGTGGTGCGGGCATCTTCCCTGAGAAGCAAGCCGCACAACCAAGAGGTCTAGAACACTAGGTCACGAGAAAGGGTTTCAGTCCAGATGCATTGTCAGGTGAAGGCAGGGACAAGAATACATGGACTATTATTTTCTTCCCATCACTGGTTCAGCAGCCCCCAGGGAGACCCTGAGTTGCTCTTTAATAGCCTAATATTGAGCACTAATATGCCCAACACTGCCTCTAACAGGCAAATGTTGGAAATACACCTACAGAGCTGGATAGGACCCAAGATCACCTAATCTGATTCTCTCATTTTATTTCCTCTCAAAGAAACCAAGGCCAAGAAAGGCTAGGGAACTTGCACACAGGCAATCAGTAACAGAGCCGAGTTCAGGTCTGGTATAGGCTTTTTAATTTGATTATCCCCAAATGACGACTAAGATAAATAGCATTTATTGCATACCTACTATTTACCAGATACTGTGCAAAGGGCTTTACATATATTACTTTATTAAATCCTCACCATAAACTTTAAGTCAGGTTTAACCATTTTATAGATAAGGGAATGAATGGAGGGCTAGGAAGGTTAAGTAACATGCTCAAAGTCACACAGCTACTAAATAGAGCCATAATCTGAACCTCCGTCTAATTTTGAAGCCCTGGATTTTTCCACTTCATGAGGTTGCTCCCTTTATGTTTATTTAACCAAGTGACCGCCATCTTGGATTTTACTAATATTCTCACAAATGGGCTTTGATACCACTTCCTCTGACTTTTAAGAAAAGGAAATTCTTGCATTTGTTTTGCCATATACTCCAGGGGACCCTCAATCTCAACTTCATGGAGAATAAGAAACATCCAATAGCTCTTTCCTTTTCTTTCTTTTTAAATTTGGCAGATGAGGGAGAGGGTCCCCAACAGAGTGGGAGAGTGAGGTAAGAACCAGAACATAAACTCAATACCCCCCACCCCACTCTTTTGGGAACATCCCAACATTAGAAGAGTGGGATATTCCAAAGTCATTTTTTTGAAGCTGGAGCAGGCAGTGTAGCCAGGATTAAGGAAGGAGAAGCCACAGAATAAACATGGCACATGTTCCCAGAGCATCAATTTCACTCCAGAATTTGGGAAGAAAGGGTTATATTATTAATGTATTCAAACCAGTACAGATAGTGCAAATGCAGAAATTCTATAAATTTTTAGGCAAAAACCAGCAGGTTACAGACTGATTTAGGCTACCTTCTTCCAGACTTCAGGGAGTACAAACACCTTAACAGACCCCTGCAGGAGTACATCAGTGGAAATACTTGGGGAATGAGGCTAGAAGGCAGGAAATACATTCATTTTACTTTCCCCCTGGTTTCTTTTCCCCACCCTTTTCCTGCCCCACATCCCCAGTAGGTGGGAAGGCACCAGAGGACAGTTGGCTACAATCTCAGCTTTCTTTGCTACTCTGGGGAATTTAGAAGGAAATCAGTACTTGGCAACCTGGTATTTTTAGCTGCCAGGCCAAAACTCCAGACATAAGCCCCTTCCCTTTAATTGAATGATGTTTATATATAAAAGAATAGATTTCCCCAAGAAAGAACCCCAGAACACTGGCTCCCTTTCCATGTGGGGGCTGCTTGGGCAGCAGTGACACCTGTGTGTTAGCTGCAACAGACACCACGACTCCTGTAAAAATGTTAGCCATCTAAGTGCTCCTTTACCAGCTGCGGAGGCCCAGACTCACCATGGTCCCACAGACTCAAGGTTTAGAACCCACGTAAGTCTATTCTGGTTAACACATAGGCTCCTCCTTCTAATCATTCATACATACATACAGACACACACACACACACACATGCATGCACAGGTACACAGGTGCCCATGCACACAAACACACACATCTAATGATTCCAACCTCGAATACTCCCCATGCCCATGGGGATGCCTAGGTACCTTAAGCAAGTCACTGTGACACTGAGGAGGGTCATTACCTGGGGCTCCAAGCAGCTGAAACCCACCCTGGTGGTCTCTAGATTGTGGTTCTGAGAAATCATAAACACCAAATCCTCCAATCCCTCTGAATTTGAGTTTGTCGTTTTAACCTTTAACAGCCTTTTCAGGTAAAAATAACAAAGACCAATTTACTGACTTTGTAGCTACAATGAGCTTGAAAAAGCACTTACTTAAAGACTGGAAGGAAGCGAAAAGGAAGAAAATGGAGTACATACTCCTCAGACGATGCACACTTTAATGAGCTAAAATAAAAATAAAAACATACAGAGGAAGGGAGAGGAAAAACCAACTTCCCTGATCCTTTCATGTCACTGTAGCTCAAAGACTGGAATCTGCTTGTTAACCATTGTTAACTAGTATTTTTAGTCCTGGTTGCTTTTAGCCTCTGTATAGTTCCTTTTTTAAACACATTTTCTATACGTTAATAAAAGATCCTGAAAGAATGAGACGTGTCTTCTGAGTCCTTGGGAGACTGGGGGGCATGCCTGTCTTAAAGATAGGCCTGCCTTCTTTTCTCTGGGCCTCCTGTCCTCAGCGTTTCTGGCCCACTTCTGCCGGCACGTCTTCTCTGCATCACCCTTTGGGTGGACTGTTCTCCCCCACGGCCCTGCTCCCCTATCTACGCCCCTTGTCCACCCTGTTTCTGTTCTCTCGTTATATCCTGAATATCTCTGCCCTCCTCCTCATTCTTCCCACCTGCCCCCTGCTTCTCTCCTCTCTGCGTCTTTCTCTCTCACTCTTCCTTTCTCTTCCCTCCCTATCTTCCACCCACTTTGAGAAATCATAAACACCAAATCCTCCAAACCCTCAGCATTTTAGTTTGTCATTTTAACCTTTAACAGCCTTTTCAGGTAAAAATAACATCTCACCCTTTGCTTTTACCATCAGAAAAGGTCACCAATGGGTTGTTGCCTCTGCTGCCCCAGCATCACTGGACGGGCCTGGTGTACAGTTTTGAGTCTTTGACCAGCCACAGAGATGGTGACTCACTGCCTGCCTTTTTCCGGCCTCCTCTCCTGGCTCCCTCAGCCCTCAAGTGCCCAGGGGTGGTCTGATCCCCAATGCTCTGGTGCCATCTATGGGTACTGCCGGAGAACATTTGACAGGCCCAGTGGGCTGAGCCAGCCTGCCCTCCACTCAGTCAGCTCCTCCACTGCCAGGGAGCAGCTCAGGCTAATAATGCACCATTAGCCGCTGCCTGTCAGCCTTGGTCACTTGGAAAAACCTTGTCCCTTCCTGTCCCTTAAAAATGGACCCAGCGCATAATGTAAGACCAACTCTAACCTCTGGGTTACATTAAGTAAGACCCCAGCCAAGGAACAGCCTCAAAAAGAGGGTCGTGAGGGGAACTTCTTCCAGTCCAGATCCAGGAGCACAGGCAGTCAGAAAGTGCAGAGATAACTGAATAACAGCATGGGGTAAGCACCACAAACCCAGACACGCTCTCCCATGCTGGAGTGCGCTTGGGTTTTTTGTTTGTTTGTTAGTTGGTTGGTTTGTTGAGACAGAGTCTCACTCTGTCACCAGGTACCAGGCTGGAGTGCAGTGGCACGACCTCAGCTCACTGCCTCCCGGGTTCAAGCAATTCTCCTGCCTCAGCCTCCTGAGTAGCTGGGACAACAGGCACGTGCCACCACGCCCAGTTAATTTGTATTTTAGTAGAGATGGACTTTCACTATGCTCCATCTCTTGACCTCGTGATCCGCCCACCTTGGCCTCCCGAAGTGCTGGGATTACTGTGAGTGAGCCACGGTGCCCGGCCGGGCTCGGGGTTTTTAGGAACCTATCCGGGGGAAGTTGTATGACAACAGAAATTACCCAAGGGAAAAGGAGAGGTGGGAGCCACATGAACCAGTGTGGGGGGCATGAAACAGCACAGCCTGCTGGAAAGGGGCCAGGAGTGGTTTAGTACTCACGTTTGCCTGGAGTTCAATAACACAGCCCAGAACAGACTGGGCATTGTGCAGACAAAGACGGCAAAGGAGAGACCTTTCTCCACCTTCCATGTTAAAGGGGAGAAATAATGAATGCTTTAAAGAAGAAATAGAATCCCAACCCTGGAAATAACTTGTTTTAAAAGGCTCCTTCCTTCTAGTCTCTTTTAGGCACCAGCAGGCTTCTTCACGCCCCTGGGGCCATGTGTAACACAGGGACAAAACTCCAGCCATGTCGCCATCTGCCGTAGAAGGCGCCCTCACGAATGGCGCCGGCAAGGCACCTTTCTTAGCCCTTGCCCTATGCCACATTTCCTCTTTTTCTCCTCATTTCCTAAAAAAATGACAATTTCTGGAATGTCAGACCATGGTGGCCCTTTAAAAACAGCCACATTTCCTGGTCCTGTTTTAAATAAGCCACTCTGGAAACCCATGGCTCAGGATTATGGGACCCCAGGAGTGACTGCTGTAATACTGAGATAAAAACTTGTCACCTGCATCTTGTCCTGTATGTTGTTGTCTGGAAAATGAAAATGGAAACTAATGTGATACAGTGGAACTTAAAGGAATCTTAGTAATTAGTATTTATTCCTGAGGTTGCCGAATGCTAGCATTATGTTTTAACTTAAATAAGCATAATTCACCCGTTGTCTAAGACCTCTGGGTGCATTTACAACCATCTGAACACAGATTTAATTACTGCTGTGTTGTGGGAATGAAAAACTGCCAAGGGTAATATTAAAAGTGGATTATTTAGCAACAGAAATGTTAGCAGCATTAGTAATCAGTGCAATTACCCAGTAGCATCTTCTCACCCGTAATGCCCCAGTGGCCCTGGGGACATGTGCTTTAGCAGTGACCCCTTTGCCAGTCAGCAATAAGACATCACCACAAATTAGGGCCCTCTGGGCCTGTATGTTTCCACTCATGTAACATGTACAATATTCCCCATTGTCCAGGCTTTCAAAGAATTATAAAGAGTACGCGTTGGACTTATAAAGCTACACATAAATGAGTCTCTTGTTCCTCTTCACTCATGTCATCGTCCACATTCAGTAAGTACCTTCTGTATACCAGATCCAATACTGATTCTGGATATACAAAAAGATGAAAGGCCTACACACACCCTGCTTCTCCAAGAAGAGATTTGGTCTCTCTCTGTCTCTCTCTCTTTTTTTTTCCCTCAAGTTAAAAAAGATTCTTTTATTGCAACTTTAATATCAGTTTGTATTAGTCAGGGTTCTCCAGAGAAACAGAACCAATAGGAGATATATATTATAATTCGTGTGTGTGTGTGTGTGAGAGAGAGAGAGAGAGAGAGACTTATTAATGAGGAAATGGCTTATGTGATTATGGAGACCAAGAAGCCTCACAATCTGCTGTCTGCAAACTGCAGACTCAAGAAACCTGGTAGTATAATTCAGTCCAAATCCAAAGGACTGAGAATTAGAAGAGCCACTGTTTTAAATCCCATTCAAATTTTTAAGGAAGAACAACGTTTCAGCTCAATAGATGGGCAGAAAGAAAACAAAAGGCAAATTCTTCCTTCCTCAGTCTTTTTGTTCTATTCAGGTCCTCAAGGGATTGGATGATGCCCACCCACAATGGGGAGAGAAATCTACTGTACTCAGTGCCCCAATTCAAATGCCAATCTCATCCAGAAACACCTTTGCAGACACATCCAGAAATAATGTTTAATAAGGGCACCCTGTGGTGCAGTCAAGTTGACACATAAAATAAACCATCACACAGTTGCAAGGCAGTACATAAACCAGACATGGCTCCTTTCCCAGAGATGTTCCTGCTGGTGGAGAAGTCACTCTCTAGAAAGAGATTCAGCAATCCATGGTCTGTGGAACAGACATATATTCTCTTTTTGCCTCTTTCTTTTTCCACCAGTTTTTACCAAACTCCCTACTCTCTAATTCAGATATGTCACACATATGTAAGGCTCCTTGCTTCAAAGTTTTTAAAATAGAATAAAATCTCCAAAGTTATATTTATGTGTTCACGAGAAAACGGAAAGAGTTATACAGTGAAAAACTCAGTTAATTAGGATGAGCGTTGTCATTTCAACATTGACAATTTTTTTTCAACTCAGGCACATTTAAAATACTTCTAACTCTAAGAAAAGTGGCAATTAAGGAGTCTCTTGAATCCAAAAAGTTGACAGAACCTTCTCAAAAAGCTGATTATTGTACCCTGGGGCAGGGCCCAGGGGCCAGTGGAAGGTATGGATCAGCTTTTCAATGTTGATGCCCTTTAATGTTTTAAATAAAAATTGCTTTCATTAGAGATCACTGCTAGGCATCCATTCACAGCTGTGTTCTTCAGGACAAACAATAAGCTCCTCAGAGGTTTCTCGGAAATATGTGTATAAGAAATGCAGTAGCAATTATGAAAATTCAATATGTAGCTGTAGAGGAAATTTAAAGATCCAAGAAAAACAATGAAAACTATGAAGAATGCATATATTATGCCTGTATGCAGGTAATACCTGGCTTGATTTGTGAGCCACACTTAGTGTATGACTTCTTTTTCCCCTAAATAAAAACCACAAAGTAATAACCACAACTTGTTGTATTTACAACCAAAGCTACACTGAAACATTTGGCAACAACAACAACCTGGGTTGCAATTAAAGGTAACTCAGTTGACTTATTGACTTGGAAAGGCAAGAGATGGTTGAAGAAGTCAACGCGGAACTCCCTGCCCTCCTATCTTACCCCTAACCCCCATCCAGTGCCATTTAAAGGTTTTGAGAAATAGTCACATAAATCTAGTTTTTTCTTTCAACAAAATGACCTGAATGTTAACTCAGTTTGAAATGTCCACGACTGCTGCAAAGCAGTGTTTCAATACAGCAGTACTACTGACATTTTGGTCAGATAATTCTTTGTTGTAGGGACCTGCCCTGTGCTTTTTACCCACTAAATTTCAGTATGACCTCCACCCCCTACCATGTTGTAACAACCAAAAATGTCTCCAGACATTGCCAAATGTCCTCTGGGAGGAAAAAAAAAAAATCACCCTCAGTTGAGAGCCACTGTTATAGGGAGACTTATCACAGAAAGAAGAAATAACTTCAATCCAGATTTCATGGAAGCAACATTTCAAAAAGCTTCAGGCCGGTTCATTTCAGCCCAAAAGACAAAAGGATCACCCAAATGGAACATTGTTATAGCTTTTCTATTGAATTTGTCTTTATATAGTTTATAAATGTTTGAAAAGCTTGTATCTGTGTTTTATTTTAGTTTCATTTTGTCGGAATTACTCTGGGTATTTGTGTGGTATGAGATTAGATTACAAGGTAGAAAGTGGAATTGATAAAATGACACTTAGAGAAAATGAGAGTTTGTCTTACACTGGTTCAGTCTGTCATGGCTCCCCAGGAATCAATTAGATTTCAAACCAAGAGTCACTTGTCAATTAGACCTTTAGCTCTGTTGCATCACCTGATGGATAATAAAAAATGGTATCGATTATTTAAGATCCCCAAATACCTCACAATCTCGTATGTCCTGAAGGTTTCTTAAGTAGAAAGAAATACAGAATAATTAGGCACTAAAGATAGAAGGAGCAGAAGATTCTGTCCCAAAATTCTAAGAATGATGCTCTGGTCCAAGATTGCAGTCAACAGAGCAAGGAAGCCCAGTATCACCACCCAAGCTTCCCAGGAGAATGTGAATATCTCAGTCTCACGCCTAAGAAAATGTTCCATGGTGTTAGGAAAAGCAAAGGGCTAACCGGCTGTAGTATCAGCTTGTGATAGAGGAAAACACCCTCAGCTAAACCCCTTTATCAAATTCATCTTCCCAAACAAGAAATCCAATACACAGGAAGGAAGAGATCAGGGGCAGGGGAGGGTGTGGGCAGATGTTCACTTTAGCTTTTTCAGAGATGCTGCAATGCTGATTTTTCCTTCCTGTTGTCCTGGCCATGCCTGATGGGCAACTTGGTCCAGTTTTGTTTTAAACAAGTGTAGTCACCACAGTAGATCCCTGCAATGGTATGTTAGTTATGAAGGTCACCAAGGTCAGGTCAACATGTGAATGTGACTGGCATCAATGGCCCTCACTTCTGCTTCTCTTGGCCAGACAGACAAATCGGTTCAGTCTCTCAAGAAACCATGATAAGGTCCTTCCTGCAAGGGTGGACCTTGCCACAGAGCTCACAGCAAAGAAGTACAATTCGAGGTTCACATCTTGGTGCTAAAGGAGGTATGCCACTCTCCATCATGATCTTCTTAATCACAGGGTCTTCTTCCAGATTGGGAGCCACTGAAGCAACCCAAAACAAGTCTCTCCTATTAGTGCCTGGCTGCAATCCACTACCAGGTTTGCAGAACCATTTATTTATCTTCCAAGACAAAAACGCTCTGAGGAGGAAAGACCTCCAGCTTGGCAGAGTAAAGGGCTTATTTTCTTTCCAAACGGCTGGAGAGGATTGGGAAGAGATTGGAAAGATGCCAGTGAGAAGCAAATTCCCCTTATCCGAGACCTCTTTGAGGGAAGGGCCTTGGCATTCCATATCTGTTTCCAGTATTTAGCCCAGAACTCTGTTTGACTCAATATAGAATTGATGTAAACTGAATTGAATCAACCGTATCTTCCATCTATGAAAGAAACTCAACAGCTTTTAGTACTGTAAAATTTAGGACAGATCCATAAAATAGTCAAGAAGAGCAAATGTTAAGACTATCTGAGGAACAGAGGAAAGAACATTATATTTGACTTCAAAAGGCTTATATAGTTGTATTAGTTTTTTCTCACACTGCTATGAGGAAATGACTGGGTAATTTATAAAGGAAAGAGGCTTAATTGACTCGGTTCTGCATTGCTAGGGAGACCTCAGAAAACTTACAAGCATGGTGGAAGGCAAAGGAAGAGCAGTCACCTTCTTCACAGGGCGGCAGGACAGAGTGAGTGCAAGACGAGGAAATGCTAGACATAAACCCATCAGATCTTGTGATAACTCACTCACTATCACAAAAACAGCCTGAGGGAAACTGTCCCCATGATCCAATTACCTCCACCTGGTTCTGATCCTGATACCTGTGGGTGATGGGGATTACAATTCAAGGTAAGATTTGGGTAAGGACACAGAGTGGAACTATATCAGTAGTCAACCCCTTTCTGCTTCTTACTGGTAGTGTGCCCTAGGGTAAGTCCTTTTGTTATGCTGAAGCTTAGTGTCCTTATCTGTAAAATGGGAACAAGAATAATGTCCCTCCTACTTCACAGACCATTGCAAAGGGAAAACTATAAAATGTGCAGAAAAATGCCTTACAGCAGATGTTCTTACAACAGAATGTGTTAACTTGGTAGAAGTTAAAAGCTGTTGAAAACCAGCCTTAAATCTCAACTATCTTCACAACAGCATCATGGCCTGAAATTTTACTCACCTGGTTCTCCATAGCAACTTACTGCCTTGAAGAAATGCTCTGGGCAAAATAAGAGCATCCATTTGCTATCAAGGGTCAACTGATAGACACCTGAGAGCAGGAAGGGGTTGAGGGTGGGGTTGGAGCTGATGGGAACGAAGGACACAGGAGTGGGACAAAACCTCCACGTCTGAGGCCAGCCCCACCATGACTCTGCTGGGGAGAAGGGTGAAGAAGACCAGGCTGAGTGCAAAGCCAGCCCCGTATGTTTCAGAGTCACAGGCTCTCTAAGGACAGTCAGGTTCCAGTACATTCCTCCACTGCCTGTGCTACCCCAGGACTAGAATTAGGATGAGAGGGACCCACAGACTCTCAGCAGCCATCACAGAGGTATTTAAATGGCAATCCTTCAGATGCGTCAGTTGAGGGCACCTCACTGAGAGATCCTATATCTTTCAAAACTCTTCCCAGGAGACCACACCGCTGGTTGAGAGGCCTGCTGGGTTCTTCAGTTAGCACCCTAAAGGGCATGCTTGAACAGTACAGATGATAACTTCTAGGAGGGGGCTTTTGAGTGGCTCCTAAGTATTGTGGAGTTCTGTTGTGGTAAGTGGGCTGCCTGAGACCCAAGGGACTGAGAGGCAGAGCACTGCCATCAGCACCTTCCTCACATCCCCCTTGTAACTACAGTCTTAGCCCCAGTTCTACATAGATGTTAAACAAATGTTTAAAGAGTTTTCATTTGAAAAGGCAGCCATGGCCAGGCGTGGTGGCTCACACCTGTAATCTCAGCACTTTGAGAGGCCGAGGTGGGTGGATTACGAGGTCAGGAGTTCGAGAACAGCCTGACCAACACGGTGAATCTCTACTAAAAAGTACAAAACTTAGCTGGACATGGTGGTGCGCACCTGTAATCCCAGCTACTCAGGAGGCTGAAGGAGAGGTTGCAGTGAGCCAAGATCATGCCACGGCACTCCAGCCTGGGCAACAGAGCGACATTCCATCTCAAAAAAAAAAGAAAAGAAAAAGAAAAAAGAAATCAGTAACAAAGATAGCTGGATAATCCCCCAAATGTTTGGAAACTAAACATTCCATCAAAAAAAAAAAAAAAAAAAAGAAAAGAAGAAAAGGCAGCCATTATTCTAAATACCCAGCTTTGCCCCTAAACTTTGCACAGAAGCCCCACATAGGAAGGAATGTCTGCTTCTGTCCCTCAGAACAAATCCAAAGCTTCCCACTGACAGAAGTGTGGGCTCTCAGAGAAGGTCCCCTACTCCACCCCACTGCCTGTGAGCTAGGAGCTGGGCACTCTGTCTCCCAGCTGCACTCCAGTGGCCTGGGATTAGGGGAACAGATTCACATCCCAGTCCTGACTCTGCCTGGCACTATAAAACAGCAAAAAGCTCACAGCCACCCTGAGAATCATTCACCTCTCACAGCTCCTGACCTATAAAAAGAAAAGGAACAGAAACTACCTCATTCACACTCACTCCTGCTCGTACCCAGGTGGTACAGGCAAGTTTTCAGTTCGTTGAGCTTGTCGCTTTCACTCTGGCGGTGTTGCACAGGCTGTGACAGATGCACTGGGGCCTTTCTGCTGTAGTTTCCCCACCAAGGTATGATATTTACACAATGAAAGCAAGACAGCACCTCCTCACACATAGTTAGGGATACACTGCCAAAGAGAGCCCTGGCAGGGCTTAATGAGTGACCATGTCCTTCAGCGTGTCTCCACTGAGCCACCTATGCACTACTGACCTAGGGCCTTTGTTTACCGCTTCACTCATTTGTTCATTCATGCATGCATGTGTGCATTCACTCAACAAAGATTCCAAAACACACTCTGCCTCTTACTGGTAGTATGCCCTGGGGTAAGTCCTTTTGTCACTTTGGAGCTCAGTGTCCTTTTCCGTAAAATGGAATAAAGAACAACTGCCTTTCCAACTGAAGGTGGGGAGCAGACCATGATGGAAAACCAGAGTGGCTGGAGCACAGATGGGTGGGGATGGGTAACACAGGTGCAGCTGGGAAGGAGAGCAGGACCTATCCAGAAAGGACCCCACAAGCCATGCGTGAATCTTTATCACTTGTAAGAGTCGTAGCAAGACATGGGAGGTGCCTAAGCAGGAGAGTGAGATGATCATGCTGGCATTTAAAAGAGTTGGCTGTGGCTATTGTGTAAAGGGTAAAGGGGTGCACAAGATTTTGGTGAGAAATCAAGAGTGCTCCAGATGAGAAATTAGGATAACTTAGACTCAGGTGGTTTTAGTAGAGCTGGGAAAATAGATATGATCAAGAGATATTTAAATGGACAGAAAGAAACACATGGATGAGGAAGTTACAATGCTGGTGTATAGAATTCTGGATGGCATGACTGGGTGGGTGGTGGCTGTCCAGCTAAGGAAGAGACACTAGGTGAGAGCCAAAAACAGCAACTCCATTTGGAACATGAGCTAGAGATGCTTTCAGGTAGCCAAACAAAAGAGACTGGCAGCTGCATGTATAGGGCTAAAGTTCAAAGCAGTGGCCCACGCCAGAGATATCTGAGGATCACATACAGGGCTAGCTTCATGGGCTTGTGACCTGTACAGTCACAGAGGGTCTTATCCTAGAAGGGTGCCATGTTTAATGCTTTGTTGTTATCACTTGAAGTTTTTGAACAAAGGACTCCCACATTTTTATTTTGCACCAGGTCCCCACAAATTATGTAGGTGGTCCTTAATATGTCATAATATCAATAAGATACTGACCCCAATTGAAGCTACAGACATGAATCCATTTGTTCATTCAACAAATATACTCCAGGCATTATTCTGTGCACTGATGAAATAGCAGACAAAAGAAACAGAAATATCTGTCCTCCTTTACTCCATACAATAGTGGATGAAGAAAACAAACAAATGAGATAAATTAGTACAATAAATACTATGTGAGATGGTGGGAAGCCTCAGAAGGTAAATAAATAAACACAGGGAGCAGATTAGTCTGCTAGAGCTGCCATTTAAAAAATCCATAAACAACAGTGGCTTAAACAACAGAAATTTAGTCTCTCACTGTTCTGGAGGCTGGAAGCCCAAGATCAAGGTACCAGAAAATTCCGTTTCTGGTGAGTCCTCTCCTCCTGACTTGCAGATATCTGCCTTCTTGCTGTGTGCTCACGTGGCCTTTCTCTGTGCAGGTGGACCGAGCGAGTGCTCTGGTGTCTCTTCTTTTAAGGACATGAATCCTACTGGATCAGGGCTCCAACCTTACGACTTCATTTGACCTTAATGACCTCCTTAAAGATTTTGTCTCCAAGTACAGTCACATTGGTTGTTAGGATTTCAATGTGTGAATTTAGGGGGACATAGTTCAGTTGGTCTCAGTGGGTGGGGAGTGTTGGGGGCAAAGGTGTATAGCAGAGACTGTTAGCTCTCCCCCAGGTCACCTGCAGCTTTTGTGGGTAGTTCTTGTTCATGCCCATGACATTTCACCTCAAGCTTCAATGTTTTTCTATGGGAATGTTAAGGAATGAATGTCCCCAGGATGATCCTCAAATAATTGAGAAAGCAGATGATGAATATACCCCAGCTTTCTTGCTCCTGAGCAGGACAATTCTGAGATGTACTCTACCTAGTTTCTCAGAGGGTCTCCCACAGTTGTGATACCTCTGACTGGCTTTCATTCCTTCCCTTTTCCACTTCCCTATGACCTCACTATGTTTCAGTAAATATTTACATATGTGTGTGTATATATATGTGTGTGTGTGTGTATATATATGTGTGTATATATTAAATATATTATATAGAATATGTTTATATATTAAATATATATTATATAACATATATTAAATATATATGATATATAATATGTAATATATAACAAGAAATATAAATATATAATTAAATATATATAATTATACATATTTAAATATATATTTTTTAAACATATATAATTTAAATATATACATTTAATATATAATTATAAAATATATATATTATAAATATGTAAATAATTAAATATATATAATATAAATTACATATTAAATTATATTACATATATTTATATAAATTATATATCATATATATTAAATATGTATGATATATAATTAATATGAATATATTATAAATACATATTTACTATATATTCTATTTATTATATTATTACATATAACATATATATATATACTGCTGGAGAAGACTTCAATGAGGTGATGTTTGAATAATGTCCCAAGAAGGCAGACAGCAAGTCATGGGGACATCTGGAGCTCAAGTGTTCCAGACAGAAAGAACAGCAAGTACAAAGACCTCAGAGTTCTAGGTGCACCAGGGAAGCTGGTAGAGAGAGACAGGAATAGAGCAGCAGGAAATGGGATCAGCTGGGGACAATGTGAGGCTACACTGTAGGGCAATGCTGGCCAGTAGAAATAGAATGTGAGCCACAGATATAATTCTAAACTTTCTAGTAGCCACACTTAAAAAAGAAACAGTTAAAATAGGCTTAATAATATATTTTGTCAATATATCCAAAATACTATTTTTTTCAATATGTAATCAATATAAAAGAATTTATCAAAAAGATTTTTTACATGCACCTGTAGTCCCAGCTACCTGGGAGGCTAATGCAGGAGGATCACTTGAGCCCAGGAGTTCAAGGCCAGCCTGGGAACATGGCAAGATCTATACTGTCTCAAAAGGGTTGGGGGGTGGGGGGTGCAGTATTTTAGATTTTTTTTTCATCACTATATCTTCAAATACTGGTGTATAATTTATGATTGCAGCACATGTCAATTTGGATGCTAAATTTTCATTAAACATATTTAACCCATATTATGGGCTAAATTGCAGTTCCTCAAAATTTATATGTTGAAATCCTAACCCCAAGGACCTCAGAATGTGATTATATTTGGAGAGAAGGCCCTCAGAGAGGTGATTATGGTAAAATGAGATCATATAGGTGAGCCCTAATCCAATATGACTGGTGTCCTTACAAGAAGAGAGATCAGGGCACAGACACACTCAGAGGGAAGACAGAGTAAGACAGCAGAAGATAGCCATCTGCAGGCCAAAGAAAGAGACCTCAGAAGAAATCAACCCAGCGACACCTTAAAATCAGACTTTTGACCCTTCAAAATCATGAGAAAATAGATTTCTGTTTAAGCCAGCCAGTCTGTGGTACTTTGTATGGCAGCCCTAGTAAACAATTGCAACCTGTATTTAGCTTTCTAAATCTGAAACTACATAAAATTCGCACTTGGAAAAGTAGATTCACACACACATGAGTTGTTCCAAATATACTTCTGAGTTGCTCATTTGCTCACGTTCCATTGCAAAGGCTCAATAACCACATGTGACTAATGGCTACTCTGTTGGACTGTATAGCTCTAGAGCCTGTGGACCATAATAGCAACTTTGGTTTTTACTGTCAGTGAAGTGGAATCACAGTAGAGATTTTTGCATAGAAGAATTACATAATCACCACAGCTGTGTGTTAAGAATAGAGTAGGGGGCAAATATGGAAGTAGAATGTCCAGTGGGGAGGCTAGTATGACCATTGAGGAAGAAATTATGGTTGCTTAGACTGGGATGTAACAATGGAGTTGGTGAAAGTGATCTGGTTCTGGATATATTTCTAAGTACAGCTGGCAGGATTTCCTGATGGATTGGATGTCAAATGGTAAAAGTCAAGAATGACTACAATTTATCCCAAGCCCTGACTTTTGAAATAAGAATCTTTTAAAGTTGAGATATAATTTACATACCAAAAAATACATCTTTTAAAGGCATACAATTCAGTGGTTTTAGTATTACTCACGAAGTTATACAACCATGACTAAGATCTAATTCCAAAACATTTTACCACTCCAAAAAGAAATCTCATACCTTTTAGCAGTCATTCCCAGTATTTCCTTCCTCCAACTCCTGAAAATCACAAATCTACTTTATGCCTCTATGGATTTTCCCATTCTGGACATTTCATATAAATGGAATCATTCATTATGTGGTCATTTGTGTCTGGTGTTTTTCACTTCATGTAGTGTTTCTAATGTTCAACAGGAAGGTGTGGTATCCTAAAATCCAAGCACAGAAAATATTCAAAGAAGAGGGAATGATCAGTCGTGCTGAATACTGCAGAGAGAAGACATAAAGGAAGAAGTTTATTGGTGAACTTGACAGAGGATTGGCGGTAGTGATGTAAAAACCTGACTAGAGCAAGTGAAACCCTTAGAGAAATTGGGGGGCAAAGGGGAAGGGGTCTATGTTCAAGAGAAACCTAAAAAAAGTCAAATTGAAAAAGGAAAAGGCACTTCAGATTCTCTGCCTCTTCTTTCTCTAAGAATTCAAATAAAAATGAAAAAAACAATGTGTGTGTATAAAGGATGAAATGGATTCTGAGGATATTCTCAACAGTCTGAGTTCTCTCTTCTTTGAGAAGCAGCCATATGGACCTCTGCAAATATTTAGGCATTTTATTTTAAGATGAATAATAGTTTGCGGAAACTATGTGGAAGGCCTTATAAGTATACAGTTGGCTTGGTCACAACATCCAGCTAAGGAACTGAAAACCAGAAAATCACAGACTACCTAATAATTCAGGGAAACCAGAATACTTTGATATTGTCAATCTACATAACAAACAGAGGCTCTCTTGAAAGAAAAAAAAATGGTATTTGGGGGAGAATAAAGCTTTGCAATTAGAATGCACAGGCCATAGTAAACTGTGTGTGTAGTTGGGAAGGTAAAGAAAGACAAAGATCTTTAAAGGAAAAGTGAGGAGGATTACATAATTGTTTTGAGATAATTATCCTTGGCTACAAGGATCAATAACAAGTATGGTGCAAGTTCAAGGTTAAACATATAGTTGCTGGGCAATGTTCCTACAGAAGTATTTTTCTGTGTTTGTGTTTAAGTTCACAATGACCTTTGTGCCATGTTGTGATTTTTACCGTCTTTTGTGACAGTTTTTGTTATCAGTCTTTTATGCCTGAGAACGTATCCATCATGGCCTTCCTTGTCGTTGTCAAGATTTTGTTTGTTTTCTAAACACAAGTTATCAAAAGGATTTTTTTTAATAAAAAAAAAANAAAAAAAAACTTCTTGCAGTATGATTGCTTTTTTTTTATGAGAAACTCATTTAGATAACCTAAAGTCAACCCTGATGAAAAGGCACCTGAATTTAATCAGACACAGGGAGAACATGTTCAAAGCTATGAGTGACTACCACATTATAGAGGACCATAAAGAGGAAAACCAACACCTTGAGCAGGGTAATACATGGCTCTTAGTAATAGAATGGGAAGTTTTCTGGCTACATAAAACAATTAAGACACATCAAGGAAAGCCAAGAATAGAGAACCAAGTTATACCAGAGAAAAACATTGCTTTGCTAGGACTTCAAGGGAAACATTTCAGTGTCAGGTCATAACAGTAGAGATAGAAATAGAGAAAATGTTATAGGAGCTGGCAAAAATGTTTAAAGAGAGAGTTCTCATCCCAGACTTTCTCAAGGAGAGAAAGAAGGATATCAGAAGGCAATGAATGTGACCTACAAATCACATGAAAAGAGACACAGCAAAAGCTGAACTTCTTATATATGAATATGAGAATCTTCAAGAGGAAAACTTTACCTAGAATGGTAATTAGAAATTGCCATTCTGAACGAGGAAAATAACATTTCTAACCAGAAACTAAGGAAACTAAATGTAGCTTAGGAAGAAATGTGGCAGAAACATAAACTGTACAACAGGAAGAAGCTGCAGTTCAGAAGGTAATTGAAAATTTAAAGAAACAGATTTCAGAATTAAAAATCAAAATCTCTTGCAATTTTTACTAAGAGAAGATCAATACTTCAAAAGAAACTTGGTTGTGCTAACATGGGGAACCAAAATTTTTAGTTATATATCAAAGCTCAATCTCTTTAATTTTTTACATCAAAACCTCAGTTTTTATATCAAAGCTCAATCTTTAGAAAGACATAATTTCCTTCTAATTATAGCCAACCTGATCACAGACAAAATTTCTTTTATAAATTCATCCTTCACATACTTTATCACAACTTACTCAGGCTGTCAATGACATGCTTTAGCCTTTTGCTTTGTCCTATATTTCCTCTTTCTTAATTAGTCATTTTTTAAGAAATAATTCACTACACAAATTATTTCCCATACAAAATTTTTCTTTTTTTTTTTTTTTTTTACTCTTCCTTACCAAAAATACATCTTTATACCTATACCTTTCTTCATATGTCTCATTCTCTCACTTGCTGGTTCCTTTCTATCTTGTTCTATGTCTTTCCTAAATTTGCTTCTGGAAACAAGCCTCTGGATTGAGACAAAATTATTTTTTTCTCAATAAGGACATCATTTCTATCAGAAAGGCTGCATAGAAGAAACTGATGTTTATTTGGGGATACAGCATTGCAATGAGAACACACACTGTAGTAAACTATCCTTGACTACAAGGATCCAGAACAAGAGCAGTGTTAGCTCAAGGTTGGAAAGGCAGCTGCTGGGCAGCTGTCCCCATAGGAGTATTTTTTTACATAAGATTATAATGGCCTTTGTGTAAAGTTGTGTTTTTTGCAGTCTTTTGTGATATTCTTTTTATCAGACATTTATGCATGATAACCTTCTCTTCACGGCCTTCCCTGGATCTATTTGTCGAGATTTTTTTCTTTAACACAAACAACTCCATTTTGATTCTGACAACTTTCATAGTGTCCACCTAAGATAGAATTTTCTTTTCCTTTCACTTTGGATACTGTCATACTTATTCAATTGTTAAAGTATTCAAAGGCAAGCAGCAGCATTTGAATCCTTTTCTATTCCTAATGAAAATAAAAAAGGCTTCCCAATTTCCTGAGTGGGAATTGAGGCCAAATAGAAGATAGTTTTCCACAGGGAAGGTCTTCTGATAGATCAGAAATGGGAAAAAGTATATGTAATAGACATAATACTTGCCTGCCTCCCCAACATCTATTCCCTTTATTCTGCTAAATTCCCCCAAATTCATTCAGGTACACACACCTTCCCTTAGGGCAGAGTTTCTCAATCTTGGCACTATTGACATTCTGAGCCAACTAATTATTTGTTTGGGCGTGGAGGGATGGACTGTCCTGTTCACTACAGTATTGCCAGATGTTTAGCCTCTTCCCTGGCCTCCACCCTCTAGACTCCAGTACCACACCTCCCTCCCTCCAGTTGCTCCATGGGAGCAATATCATTTCCCCTTGAAAACCACTGCTGTGGGGGCAAAGCACAGTTGTTCAGGCCTAAGTCAATTATTACAATCCCATTCTGGCCCACAGTTATCTTTTTGAGGGGAAACCCATGTCCCAGTTCAGTTCAAGAGTATTATAGCAAATGTTTCTTTGTTAGCTTCAAGGAATGAAATTCTCACTCCCTCTTAAATTCTCCCTCTCTCCCTCTTAGAGTTTCCTGAAACTCTAAGAACTAGTGCTTTCATTTTCCCTGCACTAGGGGAAAAAGTCAGGCTTAGAATGAAAAAAGCCAGCTTTGAATGAAGCTGACATCACATGAGGCTAAACACAGACACTGAGAGAAACTGAGTTCTGATTACATTTTGACATTGCTAAGTCAGTTCTGACCCTGAATCATGAATGTATCTCCTTGTTTTGTTTGTTTAAAACAGTTTCAGTTGGGTTTTCTGTTATTTGGTACTGTTAAAAGAAAAACTTCAGACAAATTAGATTTAGGAGTTTAACTGAGCAAAACAAATATATTTGTGAATCTCTCAGAAGCAGCAGATGTTCAGAGAGTTCTGCTACACAACATGGGCGGGAAGCATTTATGGACAGAAAACAGAAGTGAGATACAGAAACAGCCTTATTGGTTACAACTCTATGTTTACTGTATTTGAACATCATCCGATCTGTGGGCCACCTGCGATTAACTGAAGCTCCACTGTTGTGATTGGCTGAGCCTCAGCCATTTGTGACAGAAGTTAGGCTTCCAATTAGTTTATGTACTAAGTTAGGTTGCAGTTCATTATGTAAGGATTCAAAGTATGGAGGCATCCTCAGGCCAAATTTAGTTTAACTGAACACTATTAAAAGCATCTGACCCTGTAAAATATAGTAAGTAGATTTATGACATTTAGACATCAGGAAAGTTTTGACCAAGTCCAGAAAGAAAAACTCTATTAACTTCCAGTTTTGAAAAAAATAGTTAAGGAGAGTTGAACATAACTTCTGCCCATCTTTGGGCTCACTGCATCCATCCCAAAGTCATGTCAGTTGTGCAGTCAAATGAGATATGTCAAAATCTCCATCATATAGAACGTATCAAAATGTCCTGATTACCATTTCAGGCAGAATGGTCCCAAGAGACCTTATGGCAGAAAAGAAAGATATAACCACCTAGATTTCAGGTGTTTTTATTATTGCCTGGTTGACATTGGCAAAATCACCTCTCTGGGTCAACATTTGTCAAACTGCAGCCCATGGATCCTTTGAAGCCCATGAGGCCTTTCCAGAGGACCCACAAAATCCACACTATTTTAATAATAATATTAAGGAAAAATTTCAACACATCGACAATTGCACCGATGGTTTGCAAAACTGCAGGACCCTTAGCACAAATCAAGGCAATGGCAACAAACCGTACTCACAGTAATTGTATTTTTTACTCACAGTAAAACAAACAAAAAAGTCACTTCACATAAGAAAGTCCTCGACACAAGAGTAGAAATTATTAGCTTTAGTATATCTTGACCCTGATTGCATGTCTTTTTAATTCTGTGTGACTAAATGGAAAGCATGCTTAAAGCACTTCTGCAGTATACCCAAGTACAATGATCGTGCTGAGGAAAAGAACTTGTGTTATTGCTCAAATCACCAGCTGAACTCATTGGTTTTTTTCATGAAATGCCATTTTTACTTGAAAGAATAACTGACAAACTATGGTTTTCTCAGACTTGGGTATCTGGCAGACATTTCCACGAAAATGAGCAAGTGAACCTGTCACTTCAAAGAAAACAATCTCGATAAAATTTGAGCTCTCAAGAGAAAATTAGAATTTTGAAAAACTTGGATCCACCACAGTAAGCTTGACAGCTTCCCAGCATTTAAGATCTTTTCTGATGAGATCAGTAGTGATGTTAGAATGTAATTTTCTGATATTGTATAATAAGATATGTCAGATTTGAAAGATCTGCGTAACTCATTAAACCATTTTTCTATTAGGTTGCTTGTCATTTTCTTAATTTTAGGAGTTTTTTATATATTCCAGATAGGAAGCATTTTTCAGCTACATGCATTTATAACCCATACTACTTGCTCGTGTTTCCACTCTCTTTGTGATATCTTCAATAGAGAATTTCTTGATTTTTATGTAGCTAAATTTATCAATTTTTTCCTTGATGGCTAATGTTTGTTGGCCTTGTTTTCTGATCCTGAGACATGAATATATTCTCCCATGTTATCTTCAGAAGCATGTGGTTTTACCTTTTACATTTAGGTTTTTCATCTACCCAGAATTTATTAGGTTGAATTACATAAAATTGCCTATATTTGACAGCTTTTGACCTACAAGATTGCAATTCTATATAGTTCAACACAATACATGATGTAAGGCAGGAATATATTTTCATTTCTTCCCATATGAATAGCAAATTTCCCCATTACTATTTATTTACAAGTCTATCTTGCCCACTGATCCCGGCGCCATCTTTCCAATATGGTTCTTTCTGTCGATCTCTGTTCCAATAGTACATCATCTTGATTACTATGGTTTTAAAATAATCCTTGATATCTATAGGGCAAGACCTCCCACCTTGTTCTTCCTTGTCATTGAATCTGGCAACTTTTGACTCTACATTTCCAATTAAGTTATTTAATCAGCTTATAAGTTTTCACCAAAAAATAAAAAATAAGGTGAGAATTTTCATTGGAATTGCACTAACTCTATACAACAACTTGGAAGAATAGGCCTGTTCACAATGTTTGGTCCTCCAATCAATGAACACTGAATGCTTCTCAACTTATGTCTTATTTAATATCCTTCAATAAAAAGTTATAATTTTCATCTAAGAGGTTTTGCATGTCTCTTATTTGATTCACTGCCAGGCACTATTTTGGGTCTGAGATTTGATTTTTATACTACTTACAAGCTAATGAGTTGACCTATTATTGTTTCATGAATGCTAGCAGAAGACACAAGACTCCTGAAGAGATGAAAACTCTATTACTTACAGCCTAGCAAGCAGCATGTGCATTGGTTTTCCTCAACCCAAGTTCCATAAAGGAGCACAGGTAGATGCTATGCATAGAGGGGGTTTGCCTGACAGCTGAGGAACCCTGAGCTTGGGCAAGCCATCATTCCATTGCAAGCAAGAAGCAGGCTTGCTCTTTTCTCCAGAGGAAGACAGTATCTTGTCCTGCAAGATTTTTCACTGCAAAAGCAACCCTAAGATATGACCTATACGAAGAGTTGTTGGGGTCTTGCACTCTTGGCATACCCAACAAGAAGTCTAAGAGTATAAAAGACTCATGGAAAAGTATCCCCAAACTTCACATAATCACATAATCTTATAAACGATTACCTTTGCAAAAATCTCATTTTCTAACTCTGTTGCTGATAGACAGAAATACAATTTAATTTTGTATACTAACCTTTTAACATGCATACTAAATCACTTATCCTTCCATTCTTTTTTTTTTTTTTTTCCTCTTGATACAGAGTCTCATTCACTCTGTTGCCCAGATTGGATTACAGTGGCATGATCTTGGCTCACTGCAACCTTTACCTCCCGGGTTCAAGCAATTCTCCTGCCTTAGCCTTTTGAGTAGCTAGGGATTACCAGCATGCGCCACCACACCTAGCTAAATTTTGTATTTTTAGTAGAGATGGGGTTTTACCATGTTGGCCAGGCTGGTCTCAAACTCCTGAACTCAAGTGATCTGCCTGCCTTGGCCTCCCAGAGTGCTTGGATTACAGGTGTGAGCCATTGCACCTAGCCTTATCTTTTCATTCTATAGGATAATATCTTGTGTGTTTTCTTAAAAAAATAAATAAATAAAAGTAAACTGCATCAGTTAAAATAGTATATAAATCAGATTTTTAATAATAAAGTGTTGTTTCTTTTGTTCTAAACATTACATCTTTTATTTTCTCCTGCTTTATTTCATTGCTTAAAATCTCCAGAGCATTGTAAGTGGTGAGAGATAGCACTCTTGTCTCACTTTTTTTTTTATCTCAAAGTTTTCAAAAGTTGTATTATTATAAATGATGCTTTCTTTTCTTCTCTCCCCTTTTACTTTTTATAGCTACATGCTATTAAATTAAATAATTCCTTTCTACTTTCACTTTGCTAAATGTTTATAATGTCTACTTTCACTTTGCTAAATGCTTTGCTAAATGGTATAGTGAATAACATATTTTCTACATCTATTGTTAGTTATTGTGACACAATTTTCCTCCATTTATCTAGTAATGCTAAAATAAACATCATTTTCTATATTAAAATCTTACACTCTTGAGGTGAACTCAACTTTGTCATGATGTATTATCAATTTTATATATCATTAAATTTGATTAATCTTTTTATTTATGTTGGCATATAAAATTTTCTTCAAGTCCTGCTTTAGCTTCATCTCACACATTTTGACTTGTATTTTTTAAATTATCATTCAATTTAAATTTTTTCTAATTTCCATAAGCATTTCTTCTTTGAACCAAGAGTTATTTAAAAGTGTTTTTTATCCTCAAAATAACTCTTCTAGTTATCATTCGATCATCAATTTTTAGCTTAATTTGATTGTGCTCGGAAGACTCTATCTACATTTTTCAGTATTGTAAAACTTGTGTAGGTTTGCTTTACAGTCAGCATATAGCCAATTCTTGTAAAATATTCTGTGTATTTTGAAAAACTGCATATGCTGCACTGGTCATGGCAATGAAATATGTTCAATAAGTCAAGTTTTTCCTTTGGGTTGTTCAAAATACTCTATATTTTGATTGTTACTTTTATTGGCTTATGCATTCAATTATTGAAAAGACAGTATTAAAATGACCCACCATGAGGCTGGGTACAGTGGTTCCTGCCTGTAATCCCAGCACTTTGGGAGGCCAAGGCGGGCAGGTCACTTGAGGTCAGGAGTTCAAGACCAGCCTGCCCAACATGGTGAAACCCTGTCTCTACTAAAAATACAAAACTTAGCTGGGTGTGGTGGCACATGCCTGTAATTCCAGCTACTTGAGAGGCTAAGGCACAAGAATTGCTTGAACTTGGGAGTTGCAGTGAACTGAGATCACACTACTGCACTCCAGCCTGGACCACAGAACAAGATGCTGTCTCAAAATAAAATAAAATAAGCCACTATGATTATGGATTTGTTTATTTCTTCTTGGAATTCTGACCGCTTTTACTTGAATATTTGGATGTCTTATTATTAAGGTATATATAATTTAAAATTATAACTTTTTGGTAAACTGAAGTTTTTTTGTTGTTTGTTTTTATAAAGGGATTATCTCTGGTAAAAAAAAAAAAAAAAAAAAAATTGACTTTTCTGATCTTAAAATAATTGTACCAGCTTCTTTTTGGTTAGATTTTGCCTGACGTATTTTTTTTCCACTCTTCTTCCTTTTACCCTTTCTATGTCCTTATATTTTAGATGTTTATTTTATAGATAGCATATAGTTGGATTTTGTATTTTATCCAACCAGACCATCTTTTTGCTCTTAACTGTGTAGCACTTATTCCTTTTTTAATAAACTGTATTTTTAGAAGAATTTTAGATTTACAGAAAAATTACAAAAGTAGCACAGAACGCTTCCATATATCCCACATCCGATTGCCCCATTATTAACATCCTACATTATTATATTTGTCATACTTAATTACCTGATATTGACACATTATTACTAACTAAAGTCAGATTTCTTTTGGGGGGGGAGGAGAAACGGGGTCTTTCCATGTTCCCCAAGTTGGTCTCAAACTCCTGAACTCAAGTGATCCTCCTACCTCAGCCTCCCAAAGTGCAAGGATTATTACAGTTGTGAGCCACTGAGCCCAGCCCAGATTTCTTTTTACCTAATATCCTTCTTCTGTTCCAGGATTCCACCCAGTATAATACATTACATTTAGTCACAATGTCCCCTTAGGCTCCTCTTGGCTGTGATGATTTCTCAGGCTTTCCTTGACTTTGACAGCTTTGTAGATTACTGGTCAGGTAGTTTGTAAAATGTCTCCCAAATGGGATTTGTCTGGTTTTTTTTCTCATAATTAGACTTGATATAATTTGTTTTGAGGAGGAATACCACAGAAGTAAAGTGCCATTTTCATCACATCATAACAAGGGTACATGCTATCAACATGACTTACCACTGCTGAGGTTGACCCCACTCACTTGGTTGAGATAGTGTTTATCAAGTTTCTCCATTATTAGGTTATTCTTCTTTTCCCCCATCCATACCGTACTTTCTGAAAGTTACTATGTGCAGACCACCCTTGAGTTATGCATCATCTCCTTGAGGGCAAAGTATCTACAGAAATTACTTGCAATTTTTCTGCATGGGAGAATTGTTTTTCTCTTTTATTTATTCATTCAATCATTTCTTTTTATCTCTATAGACTCATAAATATTTTACTTTGGGTTATAACTCAACGCTGCTTCATTTTGTGGCTCAAATTCCTTCACCTTTGACTTTTGAGAGCTCTTCTAGTTGGTTCCCTGCACCTCTACATCATGGTGAAGGTTTTTGCGGTGGCTGCTGTTGTTTGAACACTTTCTTACTTTATGGCACTATAAGACATTCTCGGCTTATTTTGCATGTTTCCTGCCCTAGTCTTTGAATCAACCATTTCTCTAAGAAGCCTGACTTTATTATTATTGGATAATGGTATTATAAACCAAGATCTGGGTGCTAGATGTGTTCATTATTACTGGGGTGTAATTTTCTCAGGCCCTCTCAGTTGACAAGGCAAAGAAATATCTCTGTATTGACCCACACATAACCATTTTTATCTATAGCAGATGACATAAGTTCTTACTTATGTCCCCAACTCTAGTCCATATGGCTCATTCTAGCCTCATCTCTATGCTTACCTGTAAATTGCCACTCCAACAGTGAGAGACCTCACTCCCACCATCTGTTATCCATTTACTTAATTGTACAATTCCAGTATACAGGCATAGTAGTATCAGAAGTGTTAGCCTGCACCTCAATGGGAAGCAATTTTGTCAGCTGCAATACAGTGCTTATGTTCCTTTCGCCTTTAGTCTTAACAGACACCATTTATTTCCAAAGCTACCACCCATCTCTCCCACCTATTCTCCCATCCTGTTCAGTGAGGTCCTTTAAAACATATGATATAGATTCTGTTGTCACAGTTTGCATTATCTCTGGGGATCACTCAGACACCTAAATGATTTTTTTCTTAATTTGCATGCATTGAGGTCCACCATTTGTGTTATACAGTCCTATGAGTTTTGACAAAAGCCTAATATCATGCATCCTTTGTCATAGTGACATAAACAAAAGTTTCACTGCCACCCAAAAAAAAATCCCTTGGGCTTTCTTCATTCATTCTTCACTTTCTAATCCCCTAGCAACCACCAATCTTTTTACTCTCTGTATAGTTTTGACATTTGTAGAATTTCATATAACTGTAATCAAATAACATATAGCCTTTTCAGACTGGTTTATTTTATTTACCAATATGGATTTAAGGTTCCTCCATGTCTTATCATGGCTTCATAGCTTATTTCTTTTACCACTGAATAATATTTCATGGATATACCAATTTGTTTATCCATTCACCTATTAAAGAACATCTTGGTTGTGTCCAGTGTGGGGCAATTATAAGTAACACTCTTACAAACACTTGTGTGAAAGGTATGGAGTGGACATAAATTTTCAGCCTAACTGGATGAGCATGTAGAAATGTGATTGCCAGAAGGTATAGTAAGAGTATGTTTAGCTTTATAAGAAACTGCCAAATTCTTTCAAAGTGGCTGTACCATTTTGCATTTCTACCAGCAATAAATGAGAGTTTCTGTTCCTCTGAATCTTAGCTAGGATCTTATATTGCCAGCTTTTTATTTTTGACCATTCTAATAGGTGTGTAGTGGTATCTCATTGTTGTTTTATTTGCAATTCCCTAATAACAAATGATGTTGAGTATCTTTTCATATGCTTACTTGCCATCTATCTTCTTTGGTAAGGTCCATTCAGATCTTTTGCTCATTTTTTTTTTTTTTTTGAGAAGGTCTTGCTTTGTTGCCCAGGCTGGAGTGCAGTGATGTGAACACAGCTCACTGCCTCCCTGATCTCCCAGGTCCAAGCAATCCTCCCATCTCAACCTCCCAAGTAGCTGGGACCACAGCCACCATGACCAGCTATTTTTTTTTTTTTAAATTTTGTAGATACGGTATCTCACTATATTGCACAGGCTGATCTCAAACTCCTGGGCTCAAGCAATCCTCCCTCCTTGGCCTCCCAAGGTGTCAGGATTATAGGCATGAGCCACTGTGCCTGACCTCTTTTGGTCATTTTTAACTTGACTTATTTTCATTATTGTTGAGTTTTATGTATTCTTTGTATATTTTCACTTACTCTTTACATTTAGTAAACTCAGTAGTAAATTTCTACATAAATTGTTTTATTTTGTACTTTCTACTTGTTCCACTGATTCTGTTTCTTTTCCTCTCTTTTTTTTTTTTTTTTTTTTTGCCTTTTTTGGAATTGAGGATTTTTCTTCCTTTCATGTTTCTCTCCTTCCAGTTTGCCCAAGTTGGTCTCAAACTTTATTACTATATTATGTATTACTATATTATACATTATTATGCACTATTTTCTGTTCTTATAGTGACTACACAGAAGTTACAGCATGCATACTAATTTCTCAAAACCTAAATTTTAAAAATACCTTACTCTTTGTCCAGCCAGTAGAGAGACTTTACAAGATATTAACACATTTATCCTCCTCCAGATTTACATACAATTTCAACTGAAGTAGTTTACTTTTATCTTACTAAGAAAACACACAAGATATTATTTATATTGTTTTATGTAGTCAATGACTATTTAGGTGTACCCATGTATTTACCACTTCTCTCACTCTTCATTCCTTTGCCAGTCATAATCTGCAATTGCATTCCTCCTGTTTGAAGATTATCCCTTAAAATGTCTGGTAGAGAGGATCCCTGTCAGCAAATTCTCTTGGTTTTTAGTTTTCTGAAAATGTTTTTATTTTGTTCATATACTTGAAATATACATTCCCTAGGTGCAAAATTCTAGGTTTTCAGTTACTTTTATTTTCAGAATATTAAGCTTTGATTCCAGGTTTCTATTATTTCTGCTGAAACAAAATCAGCTTTCTGTCTGACTGCTGTTTCTGTAAAAGTAAGGTCCTTTTCTGCCCCTCATAGGTTTTAAGATTTTTTTCTTTGTTGTTACTATTCTGAACTGTTTCATTACAATGTGCTTAGATGTACATTCATTTTAATTTTTGTCCTTGGGATTTGTGGAGATTTTTGAATCTGTAGTTTTTAAACTTTAGCAGTTATCAAAAATTTTCATCTATTATCTCTTCAAATATTTTTCACATCTTATTCTCATCATCGCTTCTGAATTCCAGTGAGATGCTTCTTCGATCTTCACAGTCTGTTCTCCATGTCTCTGAATTTCCCTGTATTATTTTTTATATTTTGTGTTTCTGTGCTATATTCTGGATAATTTATTTGACTATCTTCTAGTTCACGCATTCTCACTTCATCTCTACTTAATCTGATGTTAAATTCATTCACTGAGTTTTTTAATTTTATTATAATTTTTATTCCTACAAATTATATTTGGTTCTTCAAATCTGCCTAGGCCCTCTTTATAATTTTGTATTTCCTGCAGATATTTTAAGGTTGTCTTTCATGTCTTTAAAAATAGTAATCATATTCATTTTGGATGATGAACTTGATAATTACAATATATAATTCTAAAGTACAAATCTGGTTTGAGACCAGCCTGGCCAACATGGTGAAACTCTATCTCTACCAAAAAATACAAAACTTAGTTGGGCGTGGTGGCACATGCCTGGCGTCCCAGTTACTTGGGAAGCTGAGGCATGGGAATTGCCTCTACCCAGGAGGCGGAGGTTGCAGTGAGCCGAGGTTGTGTCCCTGCACTCCAGCCTGGGTGACACAGCGATACTCCATCTTAATAAATAAATAAATAAATAAAGTCTAAATCTAAAGTCCAAATATCTAATATCTAGAGTATATCTATAAAGAATAGACTAATATCCAAGGTTTATGAAGATCTATTTCTTCTGTCTATATATTTAGTAAATTTTCATTGTTAGCTGCACTTGTTCCTTCTCCTTGTGAGACTTCTTTGAGGCCTTGAATGAAAGTGGATTTCTTCAGTGAGGATTTGTGCTTACTTTTACCAGATGTTTGGGCATTGCCATTCTGGGAAAACTTTAAAATATGACTTGAAGATTTTTGGACTGTCCAGATCACATGAATTTTATTAACATGTTCAGATGAAGTTCGGCTTAAGATTTTAATTATCAGCTAGAGTTTTTCTTTTTGTTTTTTTCTCCTCTCTTTTGTCTAGTGCTTAAGCTACTTGCCTTGAAATTTCCTGTGTGTGGAAAGGTTGAAGCTGGGTTTAGGTCTCACTCACATTTCCACTTAGCTTGTGACACATTGGGGTTACAGAATTTGGGAATAGGCTCTGAACTCTGCTTTCTCTCTCTCTCTTTTACATACCTACATATACACACATTGCATACACACAGAGGCACTTGTCCTAAAATAATATGAAAATTGAAGCTCAGGTTCATCATATTCAGCAATAGCCCTCAGGGTAAAACCAGCTTCAAAGTTTTGCTTACTTCTCTTTGTTGCTGCCTTCCCTTAGATGTTGGACTGATAAATTTTTGCTGCTGTTTTTTACCAGTTCTTGGATGCTTTTAGGAAGAGGTTATAAAATATGCATTAACTCACTTTTTTAATATTAGCAAGAAGATTGTTGCAGGTACCTAGCCATTATATTACCAGAAACAGGGCAATGCATTTTTGAACAAACATGTTTACAGGAAGAAGATAATTCACAGTGAATTCTGACTAAACAGGACAAAACAGAGATCTGTGGCTTGACAGTTTTTCAAGAAAAAACTAAGAGAAATAAGGAAACTTAGAGAAATATGATAGTAATTTCCTTTATACACACACATATACCAAACGAGGAGTTTCAGGCTGGTGGGGATTTGAGGTTCAACCTCTGTCTGTGAAGCCCAGACAAACTAGTTCTCTAAAAATACAGATTTCATTAATTCAACGAATATTTATAGTGCAACTATTTTACATCCTGGGGATATAGCAGTGAAAGAAAACCAAGTCCCCATCCTCACCGAATATAAATTCAAGTAGAGATTCATGTCTGTGACTTTTTCAATACTATGTTCTGACCAGCAGAGTTATACAGCACAGTTGGGATAGAGCTATCAGTGTCATATTACCTGAGGCCAACTCAGCAGGTGAAAAAAAATAATAGAGTGAAAGGATGGTTTTTTTCTTTCCTTTAACAGCCCATGCTCCACAGATGACCCATTATTTTCATTCCTCTGAGTTAAGTCTTCTTAAATCTCTGCCCCTTCCACACTGGGCATAACTGAGAGCAAGGAGGATATTCCTTGTCCATTTGCATGTCAAACCCTGCTGCCGTAGGTCAAGCTTGGGTCTCTTCCTTTGAGGAAAATCAGGTTTCTTTTCTTCCTTTATAGGCTGTGTAAAATCACCATAGAGGTCTCACCCTTAAGCTTGGGAAGTGAATGGGAAGTTGGATATGCTTTTTAGTGAGTTGAAAATACCCAAGTAAATTAAGTTTATTTCAGGATTAGGAGGTCTTGGCCCTAATTTCAAGGCCTGACAATCTGCTTCTACAAGAGTACATGTGAGCAGAGCCGATGTACCAAGATACCATCTGCTAGCTCAGGGCAGGGGTTGCTACCTTCTCGCTTGCTGCTGGATCATCTCAGGTTAACACTTAGAGACCTCAGAGACTAACGGAGAGAATCTGCTTCTATGCAAAGCCTTGTCTTCAAAGTCCCAGGATAGCATAGAAGAAAGCAGGGAACAAAATTGCACATGCCCTATACTTATCATTATGTAAATCACTTGGATGTGCAAAAAGAGCAGAAGGCAGCATTTTGCAGCATGTGTTCCTCAATATCTCTTGAAATGTTCCCAGGGGAAAAAATGTAGTTGTTTATCCCTTTCTTGAATCTTCTTAAAGGGCATTACCATACTAAAGATTTTGAGAAGTTATGCAACAAAGTAAAGAATGCTGTGTAATATTATCAGAACATTTCCCAAATATCTGAAATCATTTTACGATGGAGCCTTTTTTTGTCCACATGACATCCAGTGTTTTATGAAATCCTTTTGGGAGGGTACCTGAGGAGAACATAGTAGTCAGTATTTTTGTATTAAAGCGATAAGCTTGTGGGGGCATTTTTCCTCCTTTCCAAGCATGTTGTAATCTAAATTGTTTTGATGATTTTGTTGGTTTATTTATTCTGGTGTCAGGGTTCCTAGTTGCAAGCTTGTTACCAGAAAGGGGTTCCAGTCCAGATCCCAAGAGAGAATTCTTGGATCTTGTGCAAGAAAAAATTTGAGTTCACAGAGTAAAGTGAAAGCAAGTTTATTAAGAAAGTAAAGAAATGAAAGAATAGACAGAGCAGGGTGTTCCCAAAAGTAAGAGGAAGAACACGCCCACCTTAGGTACAATGCTTGTTTATTTAACCGATAACCAAAATCAAGGGGAGATGTACTCTACTACAAGGATTTGGGATAAAAGATTGCTGATCTTTGTGTAACTACTACTGTTCACAAGAGTCTATATTATTATATTTAAAGCAAACCTTATTCCTAAACTAGGAATGCTTTAGTTCTTAATGTGTTGGGGCATCAGGACATTTCCTATGTCTGTTAGGTCTTGGGTCTGTTTCTGTTTCCTTATGCAAAAATATCTTGTGGCTAAGAATTCCTAACCTTCCGGGAGTGCCGCTCAGCAGGCCTTGGCCTCATTTTGCCCGGTCCCTATTCAAGATGGAATTGCTCTAGTTCGAATGCCTCTGACATATTTCCCCACTTCCTTTTATAAGGAGATCCTTAATCCTAAGAGTTGCAGAGGGATGAAGATCCACTTTCTGTAGCTTCTTCGTGTTGAACAGAGGCAGTGATATTCCCACCTAATCATTAGGCTCTCTTGTATTAAGGGTATGAACGAGCTCAGTCAGAAATTGTTGGTATGGTGAGGATCATTCACAACTCTGAATCCTGACAAAAGGTGAAATCTGGGAGATCAATAAGTATCCAATTTAAGAAAGCGTCGAGTAAGCTTATCTTGCATTCCTACGCAAAGAGTACGACTCCACTATATTCCATAACAGCAAGGCAATGTAAGTAAAACCAAGTAAACTAAACAAGAAGGCTTTCCAAGAACTGGGCAAATGCTGGAATCAAGCCAATATGGGGCCAACCAACAGCACATCAGTGGCAGAAATATGAATGTCTAAAGCTTTATAGCCTGCATAATAGTATGTGAATAGTTTGGAACATATACACAGCATTCAGTTTTGATCAAAGCCCAATTCCCCCTTAAGCCACTGTTCAAATGTCCAAACCCAGGCAGTTTTGTGAGGCCACCTGCCTAATGTGAGCAGTTTCCTCAGTTAGGAGGGTAAGGGCATGGTATGTATTATTGAAAGCTGCCAAATGTGAGTTTGGTAAGTTCAGTACCAATTGTGGCTACCATGGGGAAACTATAGCCGTCAGGTAAAACCACCAAGATGCTTGCTTTTGTCACCCATGGCGAGCCTTTACAATTTCCCAGTTAGATGGCAGAGCGTCCAATTTAGTCAATTTAGTGAGCATATGTCCTGGGAGATACAACCCCACGTACACCTTCCCATCCAATTATAAGGTAAGTATGCTTAGCCATGAGTTCCACTAGCCCATAACCATCGCCAAAGAGCAGGGAAGGCACCCATTTTTGGTGAATTATGTTGCTATCCCATTTGTATTTGGTCTGTTAAAAGAAGGATCTCATTACATTGTTGAGATGGCAACCATCCCATGTCATGGGTCCCTGTCTAGTGGTGACTGTTATTGTGCCTTTCAAGACATAGAGGTCCTTTGCTCGATACCTGTACTTGAACAGCTGTCATCCACCCAAGTCCATCCTGTACAGTATAACCTAAACTTGGGATTAAATTTAGCTGTTTCTTAATTAGACCAAAAAAAAAAAAAGGTGTCTTTTTATCTCTCTGTATGAGAGGAAGGGGCTCAGGCCTGTATGCTACAGTGCATGGGGGAAAAGGGTATATGCTTATTATTTTCAGTTTCCCAATCATAATACAGTCCCTGTAAACTTAGATTGACTGGTTGAATATGCCAGGGCAATCTGGAAGTAGAGGAAAGTGGCAATCTCCACATACCCAACACTTGGTCTGATTATGCAGGGAGGCTAAAGCCTCTGCCCACTCAGCAAATAAGTTACTCTCCATGTGAGTCTAACTGATACCCAAAAGTAGAACGCCATTCCATATTTTTATGTTATTCACCCCTTTCATTTCTTCTGAACAGGAGTCAGAGGTCACTGGTTGGCTCACAGGAATAAGTGGGATCAGTCTTGTGTTCTGGTGGCCTGTGGGGCTTCATAGGGACAGGTTTAATTCAAGATAACTGGACCCAGCTGTTTATTCCTAGAAGTTTAACTGCAATTGGGGTGCTAAGGAGGACTTCACAGGGTCCCTTCCATTTTGGAGAAAGTTATCTGCTGTGGATACTTCTTTCCTAGTTTGTAGTAGGACTCAATCTCCCCACTAGGTTATAACAAGATTCTGTTCCTCAGCAGGGAAAGGAAGTCTTTGATTTCCACATTCAAGGAGTGCTTTTTGCCCTTGTCCTAAGTTAATTACATAATTTTGTACCTTGACAGTATCTATGTCTATTAGGAAGTCTGTAGCTAAGAAAAGCCTTCTGAACACTATTTTTAAAGGGCTAAAGTGTAGGTTTCCTTTAAGGGCAACTCAAACCCACAACAAGGCCATAGGCATTAAAGTCAGCCAGGTTTCTGATGTTTCCTGGCAGAGTTTAGCAACAGTTCTTTTTAGAGTTTGATTGGCTCTTTCTACTTTCTCAGAAGACTGTGTTCTCCACACTGAATGAAGGCAGTACTGAATTCCTAGGTCTAACGATATATTCTGGGTTAAATGTTTCCGTTAAAGATAGGCCATTACCACTCTGCAAGATTTTAGGCAGCCCAAACCTAGGAATAATTTCATTTAATAGGAGTTTAGAAACCTTGATTGCCTTTTCAGACCAGGTAGGAAAAGTCTCAATCCAACCAGAAAAGGTGTCAACAAGTACATTATAGATATTTAAACCCATTTCATGGGGGCATCAGAATATAGTCTATTTGCTAGTCTTCAGCGGGATATGTTCTCCTATGGTAAACAAGCCTTACTGAAGGAGGAGGTAAAGCTGGGTTATTTGGGTTATTTCAGGCACCACAGGCTCAAGTTACCTGCTTTACTATTTTAAGTAAGCCTTTTCCTATAAAAAAAAATGACACATTTATTGAAACAGGGAATCTCTTCCCAACTGAGTAGAGTCATGCAAATGTTTAACTATTTTCCATTAATTAGCACCCAGTATCAACAGTCTGCTGTCACTAACCAGCCAGTCAGAAGGATCTTGAATTAAGCTATGGCCTTTAACCCATTCTTGTTCTTCTTTAGTATATCTCAGTTCTGTTATTAGTGGATAAGTGGGCACTAACCTACCTCCAAGTTTAACTGGCTTCTTTAATGCAGAGACTTCAGCTGAAGCATCTGCAAAGGAGTTTCCTTTTGTCACACTGGAGTCTCCTTTCAGACGCCCTCTGCAATGGATTACAGCTACTCCCTTGGGCAGCCAAGTAGCATCTAATAAATTTCCAAGTGACATTTTATGATGGAACCCTTAGGAATTAGGAGTCCTCATTTGTTGCAGATAGCAGCATAAGCATGAAGCCCCAGAAAGATATACTTAGAATCAGTGTAAATGCTAACTCTTAAATCCTTTCCCAATTGTAGGGCTCTAATAAGAGCCACTAATTCAGCCTTTTGAGCTGAGGTAGAGGCCAGTAAGGCCTGAGCTTCAGTGACCTCATGTTGACCGACAATAGCATATCCGGATTTTCTGTTTCCCTGGTGCACAAAGCAACCTCCACATGTAAACCATTCTACCTCAGGATTATCTACAGGCTCATCCTTTAAGCACAACCAGTTGGAATAAACTTGCTCCATAACTTGTATGTAAGAATTATCTAGGGTGCCTGTGAATTCAGGCCGATAGCAGGGTTTAAAGTTTGGCATACTTTAAGAGTTACATCAGGAGTGTCTAGCCACAACGCTTGATACTTTAATACATGTCCCCAGTCATCCTCTGGTGTCCTTCAGCTTCTAGTACTCTTTGTACTTGGTGTGGGGTCAAAAACCTCCAGATGTTGTCCCAAAGCAAGTTTATTGGCTTCATGTACCAAAAGAACAGTTGCTGCAACTGCCCTGAGACATCTGGGCCATGGTCTAATTACTTAGAAAAATATGCTACTGGCTGGGGATACCTCCCAGTTTCTGGATAAGTTTCATCCAGAGCATTCCTTGTTTTTCAGCCACATAAAGGAAAGTGGTGCATCAAGATGGGGGATCCCTAGGGCTAGAGCTGTTCCCAAACAGCTTGGGATTAAAAGCATGTTTTACAATTGGTACTGCATTCAAAAGAATCTAAGTGTGCTCCTTTTAGAGGCTTACATAAAGTCTTGGCCATACGCCCAAATCCAGGCACTCATTAACAGCAGAATCTTGCCATCCTTAGGAAAGCCCACAGTTGCTTTCTAGTTTGGAATTCCAGGATCCCAAGATGGCTTCCTTTTTTTCTGGGGGCTGTTGCCCAGGTGCCAGAGGTTAAGACATACCTTAAATATTTAACTTCTCCAATTGAAATATGGGCCTTATGTGGTGACACCCTATACCAATTAGTGCCCAGAAAATTTAGCAACTTAATGGCATTTTCATTTGAGCCTCTTTTGATTGGAGTAGCTACCAACAATTTATTCACATGCCAAATAATAGTGCCTCTATTAAATTTTAACAACTTTAATTGTCTAACCAATGTATTTCCAAATAAATGTGGGCTATTCCTAAACTCCTGGGGAAAAACTGTCCAAGTTAATTGAAAAACCAATTGACTATCAAGGGTTAGTCCATCCAAAAGCAAAGATAAATTTTGAATCAGGGTATACTCAAATGCAGAAAAAAAAAAAAATCCCTGAGCTCTAAGACTGTAAACCAACTGGCATCCCCAAGGACCTGGGCTAACGGCACATAGGAATTGGGTACTACAGGATGTTTGGGAATGGCAGCATTGTTGACGCTTGAAGATCTTGAACAAATCTATAGTCTCTGTTTGGCTCTTTAATTGGCAAGATTAGAGTGTTACAAGGAGATTCAAAGGGTCTTAATAAACCGAATTGCAGAAATTTAGTTCTTAATGGCTGAATCCCTCTTTATGCCTCTAGCTTTAGGGGATCCTGTTTCTTCCAGGAGTACAGGGCACCAGGCTTAAGCTAAATGCAAACGAGAGGAACATTTAATGCTTTGCCTGGAACTTCGGTGTCCTATACTATAGGATTTACTTGGGAGGTTACTTCAACAGGCAAGCTAGGTAAGTCCCCTATTGACTTTCCTCCCTTATCACAGGAAAAGAGTAGAAGCGATCCCCTATCTGCCTTGTGATCTCCAAAAGATGCCATTGTTTGCAGCTGAGTCAACCAAATCCCTTCCTAACAAAGCAGTGGGGCATTCAGGCATGATAAGAAAAGGCATGTGAGAAAGCTGAAGTCCCTAAAGGGCAGCTTTACAGATAGGTAAAATGACATCTGTGAGTTACTCCATCTAGCCCCATGACCACAGTTTTAAGGTGACTGTGGCCCATTATAATGGTTCAAAACCGAGTAAGCAGCCCTATATTCAAAAGGAAGTTAGTATTCTTATCTGCCACTTCAAGGGTTACCCAAGGGTCCTCCAAAGAAATGGCTAGTTGTCCAATGGGACCTGTGGCTGAAGGTCTCAGGCCCCATCACTCACGGGCTTGCTTGGCTATTTCAGTCATCATTATCGGTTTAGGTGCCAATGGCTCCCTTTAGAACACTGGGTATTCCCTTTTATAAGGCCAGTTTTCTGACAGTGTGTACACTGATTTGTGCCCCAAGGCACAGTGACTTGGGAGCCCAACTCAGGATTTTCCACCTTCTAGCTTCCCTTGTCCAGGCCAATAGCCATAAGAGCAACCCATGCAGGAGGCGAACGTAAGTCTGCAGCCAAAAGCTGCATTTTGTGGGAGGTTATTTTAACTCTTTCTGCTTCCTTTGTTTTGTCCTTGTTATTAAAAAACTATAAATGCCATATCCAATCACTGATTCACAGGAATCCAGGGACCCAAGGCTGCTCTTTGTAGTTTCCTATTAATATCAGGCGCAGATGGGATTATAAAATGTACTCCCAATAAAATCTGTTCTTCCCTTGAGGCAGAATCAGTGTTAGGATATTTTCTGATGGCCTTAACTTGACACAAAGCTGAATTCTCATCTTTATCCTGAATAATT
The DNA here is from genome assembly GCF_001604975.1 of Cebus imitator. Taxonomy (NCBI): domain Eukaryota; kingdom Metazoa; phylum Chordata; class Mammalia; order Primates; family Cebidae; genus Cebus; species Cebus imitator. The sequence goes on from NW_016107377.1 coordinate 1,830,719, forward strand.
TCCTTAACCTTTTCATAGTCAACAGGCTTTTTCATATACTTCAATCCTTCCAACAAACAAGTGACCATATGATCTCTCTTCCCCAAGTCCTCACTGTCCCTTTGACAGTTCCATCCTGGATCTGATTAGGGACTACCGCACCCACTGCCTGGTTAGGGTTATGGGCCGATACCTCATTTGCATGGGTCAGAGCCATTCCCAAAATGCATTGTACAACAAACAGAAAACAAAACATGCAGATCCTGTGAGGTCAAGTTATAGGTCAGAGTTAATTTCTCAAATTCATCTAAGAATTTTCCTGGATCTTCAGAGAAATGGCCAACTTTCTCTACACAAAGCCAAATCAGCCATAGAACAGAGGACATGTGCCCCTACAGTGCCTTCTTCCCCATTTACCACTGCTCTAGGCAGACAAAAATTTCCCTTTGGAAGTTGATAAGAGACTCCACTACAAGTAGTACTGGAAGGGCTGGGTTCCTCAGGCAGGTATAGAGTGGGATTAGATGGGTAGAGAGGAGGGGACAAAGGAGTCTCAACAGGACTTCCAGGTGGGCTAGAAGAAGAGGCCAACAGATCTGAAGCATCAGAGCTGACATGTTCCACTCAAAAGTAGCTGTTGAACTGGTGGGGGCAGGGGCTTGCAGCAAGTGATCATCTAGTATATCGAATTCCTTTTTTTTTTTTTTTTTTTTTTTTTTTTTTTTTTTTTTTTCATTAAACATGCACATACCTGGGTTTTATTCTGGCTGGGCAACACAAATGCTTGAACACATTATTTTCATCCCACTTCCCTCATGCTTACAAAACAAATCAGGTTGAAGTATTGTATTAAAGGCCATAGTTCTGAAAGGTGGTCATTTTTCTTATTTGAGGCCAGAGAGTATTATATAAAACCACCAATTTTCTTTTCTTAAACCCATTTGGTTTAAACTGGTCCTGATGTTCAAGAATACATTCTAGTGGTGAGTCCTCTGGGATTGATGCTGTGTTCTCCATAAAGGAGGCAGACGACATTGAAAGAAAAGTTCCAAACCTGAGAGATTGTATTGCCATTGGCCAAGTTCCATTAAAAAGTTTTTGGGGAAAGGATTCCCTGTTTAATAAATGGTGTTGGGAAAACTGGCTAGCAGCAGTATGCAGAAAGCAGAAACTGGACCCCTTCCTGAAACCTTACACTAAAATTAACTCCAGATGGATTAAAGACTTAAACATAAGACCTAACACCATAAAAACCCTAGAAGAAAACCTAGGCAAAATCATTCAGGACATAGGTATAGGCAAGGATTTCATGACTCAAACACCAAAAGCAATGGCAACAAAAGCCAAAATAAACAAATGGGACCTAATTAAACTCCAGAGCTTCTGTACAGCAAAAGAAACAATCATTAGAGTGAACCGGCAACCAACAGAATGGGAAAAAATTTTTGCAATCTACTTATCTGACAAAGGGCTAATATTCAGAATCTACACAGAACTAAAACAGATTTACAAGAAAAAAACAAACCCATCAAAAGTGAGCGAAGGATATGAACAGACACTTTTCAAAAGAAGACAAATATGAGGCCAACAAACATATGAAAAAATGCTCATCATCACTGATTATTAGAGAAATGCAAAGCAAAACCACATTGAGATACCACATCACGCCAGTTAGAATGGCAATCATTAAAAAATCTGGAGACAACAGATGCTGGAGAGGATGTGGAGAAATAGGAACACTTTTACACTGTTGGTGTGAGTGTAAACTAGTTCAACCATTGTGGAAGACAGTGTGGCGCTTCCTCAAGGATCTAGAAATAAAAATTCTATTTGACCCAGCAATTCCATTACTAGGTATATACCCAAAGGATCATAAATTGTTCTATTATAAAGATACATGCACAAGTATGTTCATAGCAGCACTGTTTACAATAGTAAAGACCTGGAACCAACAACCCAAATGCCCATCGATGATAGACTGGACAAGGAAAATGTGGCACATATATACCATAGAATACTATGCAGCCACAAAAAAATCATGAGTTCATGTCCTTTGTAGGGACATGGATGAATCTGGAAACCATCATTCTCAGCAAACTGACACAAGAACAGAAAATCAAACACCACATATTCTCACACATAGGTAGTGTTGAACAATGAGAACACAGGGACACAGGGAGGGGAGCATCACACACTAGGGTCTGTTGGGGGAGCCAAAGGAGGAACAGCGGGGGGTGGGGAGGTCGGGGATGGATAACATAGGGAGAAATGCCAGATGTAGATGATGGGGGGATGTAGGCAGCAAACCACACTGCCATGTGTGTACCTATGCAACAACCCTGAATGATCTGCACATGTACCCCAGAACCTAAAATGCAATAAAGAAAAAAACAAAAGGATAAGAAAGTTTTTAACGCCAGCTGCATTATGATGGAAAACTTGCTGAAAATTGAATTGCCTTATTCGTATTGGCCAGATAATATAAACAAGCTGAGCCATGGGCCTTAGATAAACCATGATATGGAAGCTGACAAAAGAAATGTCAAATTGGGCTAGGGAAATGAGAAGGATTTATGTGGGGATGACCAGAGAGAGCAGGTTCTGGGCAATAGTGGCAGCATGGGTTGGACAAACAAAGCCAATTTGCCTGAATCCAGGAAAGGAGAGAAGCTTTGTTAGTGTCCAAATGAAACAAAACAGCAAGGAAAATCCCCTTATTTCCATCCTGGTACAGGTACTTAAAATCCCAAGGCCAGTTAAATGAGGTCTCCTGAAAGCGGCAGTAAAACAAAGACAGCAACCAGGAAATTGATTCAGGAAGCAAAGAAGACAGGGTGGATTAATCCAAAGTGAATAGTGATAAACATCCTGTAGAGTCAGATCTATTTTTAACCAAGAAGGGGCTTACCAAGGGGGATCTCTAATGCCCTATGTCTTAGGAGGGACTCTAACACCCCTAAGTTGGGGCTTTAACCCAAGTTTAGACAACCATCCTTGCTCTTTACCAAGAGGGATCTTTAAGCCCCTATGTTTTAGGGGGAGCTCCAACCCTTCCAGGTTGGGTCTGTTACCCAACTTCAATCTTTACCTGGGATAAAATGTACCCCCACCACTTACCCAATGTTGGCCAATTGGTGCTGCAGTTTATTTCCTTTGGGTCAGGGGTCTCTTCACTAGTCCCTTTGTGGTTCACAGGAGGATGTTACCAGAAAGGGGTCCCCATCGAGACCCCAAGAGAGGGTTCTTGGAGCTCATGCAGGAAAGAATTCAGATCAAGTCCATAGAGGAAAGTGAATACAAGTTTGTTTAAAAAAAAAAAAAAAAAAAAAAAAAAAAGAAAAAAAAAAAAAAAAAAAAAAAAAAAAAAAAAAAAAATTTAATAAAAAAAAAAAAAAAAAAAAGTAAAGGAATGAAAGAATAGTCACTCCATAGACACAGCAGGGTGATGCTAAGGTACAATGCTTTTTTGTATATAACAAAAATCACAGGAGATATGTGCTCTACTACAAGGATTTGGGATAAAAGATTGCAGATCTTTGTATAACTACTATCTTTCACAAGGGTCTACATTATTATCTTTAAAGCAAAACTTGTTCTTAAACTAGGAATGCTTTTGTTCTCAAGATATCAGGACACTGCCTGGATCTGTTTCTGTTCTTTTAACTGTAAATATCTTGTGACTAAGATACCTGGCCTCCTGGGAATGTGGTCCAGCAAGTCTTAAACTCTTTTTTCCCACCCCCATTCAAGATGGAGTTGCTTTGGTTCGAATGCCTCTGACAAGCTGAGTGATTAAGACAGAAAGGGCATTATTGAAGGATATTGTTTTACTCATGGAGGTTCCAGAAGGGTCAAAATCAACTTAAATGCCACCCATCCAAGATAAACATTCAAAATTCCCTCATATAACTGGTTCTGAGAAGGCACAACTGTTGCTTTTACCAGACACAGACTCAACTGCTTGTCACACTGACAACACTGATGCTGGACACTGGCCCCTGCTGGCTGCTGGAACCATTACCATGAACCCTGGACACTGGATTTAGCCACCGCAGACACCATTAAACTCACCAAGATAGCTTCCTGGTGGCCCTGGCTCTTTGGATTCCTACCTTCTAGGTTACAATCTACCCCGAATGGACTGATAAATCATCATGTATCTTGAGTCACATGCCTGTAGTCTAGCTATAAGGAAGGCTATAATGGTATGTAACTTCTACAGAGTGAAGAGGACTCTGTTCTCTGCCAAAAACGAGAATGTTTCAAAGATAAAAGGGGAAGAGTTGAGTAGTCAGCCAAAAATAATGACAAATATTCACTTCCCCAAAATATTTTTTATCCTCCCCAACTTCCTTACTTCATATTCAGTTAGACTTTGGTCTCTCATCCTCCTACAATATATACATTCCACCTCCTCTGTCTAGTACAAATTTTAAGGCAAAATGAAAAGTTTCAGAAGTTAATCCACAAATAGCTGAGGCTCTCCAGCAAACATTAAAATAGCATGTTATTTAATGAGCCAAGCTCACACAAACCTGTGGAGCTACCACTGCTGGCAATGGCTCTGGTTTGAAAGTTCCAATGAAAACCTCCTGTGATTTTTTTGTTTTGTTTTATTTTGTTTTTGTATGGCCACTTCACCACCCCTGGCCCAAGTAGCTCTTCTAGGCATTACTATACATGTTTACATTTTTAAAGATAATTTTATTAGTTTTCTCACACTTAAATAAAAAGTGTGCCCCCCCCCTCAACACACACACGCAGCTGGCTAGATCAGTGTTGTGAAATTAGACAACACTTTCTTCAAGAAATTCTTGGGATTCCTTGGGCATGTTTGTGGAGCTTCTTAACTGCCTGGAAATATTAAAGGACTCTAATGTAGCAACCCAATAACAGCCCTGGGTATGCCTAATGGCCAAGAATAAAACAAACATATAAGTAAGCTTGGTGATAGAACAGGTCTGGGATTCGGAGGAGCAAAGGTTCCAGGGAAGTGTGATATGGACCCTGACATCACCCAACCAAACTCCTCCTAGCTGAGCTGTCCACTCTGGGAAGGCATGAGCTGTAGGGCAAAGGAGAGGCTGTGTTGCTGAAGTTCAACAGCTGTGCTCTGCAAAACACTCCAGAAAGAGCTGATTAGAAGAGAAAGGCATTCCCCATGGACCCAGAGGGAGAAGCATCCTAAAGCCATCAGGCCAGCTGGGAGAATACACAGCATCCCTGGCTGACCAATGGCCATGGAAGTCAGAGCTGCTGGCAGAGGCTCTGCTGACAACTGTGAGAAACTGCTGGCCTCCCCACAAATCCCAAACTAACATAACCCCAGGAAACCAAGGGAACATTTGAGATGCACAAACATCTGTGAGAGAGGCCCCAGGAATATTTCAGAAGAGAAACTCCTGGAAGCAAAGGGATCTCTGCCTGTCAAGAATGGTTGGACCATGAGCATTGATATTTGGGGTATTGCTGTAAATCTGATTTGACTTCACACTCAAAGATGGGTAAGATCTGGGTCTTTCAGTTACAAGTGTTGAGGTTTTTCTGTTTACATTTTGATACACTCTTTGAGCACCAAGCAGATCAGGAGTGTCACCTTGCTCGTGCACCCCAGTTTATAATTCCTTTGTAGGAGGTATGCTATTGTGAAATACATATTTGGTCTTCATCCTATTTCCTGACATTCATGTCCTAAAACCCTTGGAAATCTCTGGTGTGATGAGTATCTTTTGTATGCTAATGAGACACCTGGTGGCTGGGGGCACCTAGAGAGCTTCAGGGGCTGGCTACCCGAAAGACCATGGCCTAAGTAAAAAGTTGGGTCCCCCTAATATCTGGGAAGAGGAGGGAGCACTGAAGGTTGAATTGGTGACCAATGGCCAATGATCTAATCAATCATGCCTACTTAATGAAGACTACATAAAAACCCAAAAGGACTGGTTTCAGAGATCTTTAGGACAGCTGAACACATGAAGATTGTTGGAGAGTGGCACACCCAGAGGGGGCCTGGGAGCAATGTTCAGTGCCTCTTCTTCTAAACCTTGCCCTGTGCATCTCTTCCACTAGCTGTTTGTCTGAATCCCTTGTAATACCCTTTATAGTAAATGGGTAAAGTAAGTAAAATATTTCTCTGAGTTCTGTGAGCCACTCTAGCAACTCAAGGAAGGGATTGTGAGAATCCCCATTGATAGCCAGTGGATTAGAAGCACAGGTCATGCTGGTATCTCAAGGGTGGGGGCAGTCTTGTGGGACTGAGCCCTCAACCTGTGAGATCTGATGCTATCTCCAGGTAGATAATCAGAATTTAGTTAAACTGTAGGACACCCACCTGGTGTCCACTGGAGAATCCACTACAGAATTACTTTGTTATATGCAGAGAGAAATCCCCACACATTTTGATAAACAGAGGTATCGTGTTGTATTGAATGTGAGAGTGGAGAGTAGGAAAAACTGTTTCTTTTCCTATCCTTTGGGGAGGGAACTTCATAACAAACTCCAAAAACAAGCTTCAGATGGAGCCTCCAGTTCACCCTCTCTTTGCATGTGTGGCACAGCTATGCTATTTGAAAGCAGTCCTGTAGGTTGCGAGTTCACAATTCTTACCGCTTTGGAGAAACTGGGGTCACTCAAGTCAGATAAGGGACAACGTCAAGGCAAAACAATTAATACACTTCCTGGGAGACCCTACCCCACTTCAGTCCTATGTATGGCTGATTTGGATAGAAGACCCTCCAGAAGAAGAAGGTTCCCTAGCCCTTTTATCTTGTAACAGTGCTATTTGGGCTCATGAACTATGCCTTTGCTATAAACTTCTTGAGAGCATGATTCATATTTGCTCCATGTTTTATCTCTATAACTCCTAGGATACTGTAAATATAATAGTCCTCCCTTCTCTGCAGTTTTGCTTTCCACGGCTTTCGTATTACCTACAATCTGAAAACATTAAGTGGAAAATTCCAGAAATAGACAATTCGTAAGTTTTAAGTCACGTACCATTCTGAGTAGAGGGATGGAATCTAGCCCTGTCTCCCTCCATCTCACCCAGGACATGAGTTCTCCCTTTGTCCGGTGTAGCTACACTGTATATACTACCTGACCATTAGTCCACTTAGTAGCTGTCTGAGTGATAAGATTAACTATCTCAGTATCACAGTGCTTGAGTTTAGGTTATTCTTATTTTACTTATAATAGCCCCAAAGTGCAAGAGTAGTGATGCTGTCATATTTTTATAATTGCCCTAGTTTATTATTGTTGTTGGTAATCTCTTACTGGGCCTAATTTATAAATTTAACTTTATCATAGGCATGCATATACAGGAAAATAAACATTGTATATATAAAAGTCAGTTCTATCCACAGTTTCAGGACTCCATTGGGAGCTTTGGGACTTATCCCTGTTGAATAAGGAAGAGACTACTGTATTTGAATAAATGAATGAATGATAAACAAAGACAGCTATTTGGAGCAGTAAGGTCATACCAGCAGAAGTTTCAGTGACAGATGAATAGAACCTATTCTATTTCAGGGAAACTCTTACTTTTCTAGCTAAAGTTCTTGGCTCATGCTGACAGATTACTTAAATGAAAAGTAATGCAACACACTCTTCCCCTGGTCAGTTTAGCACTCATTCATGTCAGCTTTCACATTTAAAACACACACACACACACACACACACACACACACACACACACACATATAAAAATAACTAATCTAAAGAATGCAATAATAAGATTGGCCAGGGTCCATGAATCCCTAGAAATGTTCTCATAAAGTTGTTGTGGAAACCCAATGTTGTTTGTCTAAGTGGTCTCCTGGATAAACACACAGTTCCCTCCTAGATGTGATTTGGAGCACGAATGGAGTGTTAGCTTCGGTTCAGAGATGGGCATTAAGAAACAGCTAGTTTCAGCTGACTGATTGCTGGCTTCCAAGTACACTGAAATCTGGCTTCTGAATACCACCTACTCCAACAAACTGCTTCAACTAAGGTCACTCACAACTTCCTTATAGGTAAAATCAGTGGCCCCCTTATAGTCCATACTTCATATAACTTCTCTGCAGCTGTTGGTGCCTCCCATGTACCTTCTCTTTCAAAATCCCTTCTGTATCTTCCAGATGCCATGTTCTCTTGTGTTATTCCTCCTTAGTTTCCTTGTAGTTGCCTCTTGCCCTGCCCATCTATAAACTGTTAGTGTCCCCTAGCAGTTATCCTTGGCTGTCTTACAGTTTCATCTACTCCCTAGACAATACAATGACTTCAAATCTCTATTTCCTACCCTACTGATCAGCCCTTCTCAGTTGCTTCTACAAGGACATTAAGCTCTAGTGTTCTTAGGTATGTCTTGTATATCACGAATGGACTTCTTTCCTATGTATCTAGAATGTGAGTAGTTATCAATCATTCTGGGAAATAATTGAGAAAACTAGTCATGCAAATAATTTTCTGTAAGGCTTAATTATTTCCAAGAACCCTTCTTCAGGCTGGTTGGCACTGGACCCATAAAGCCAATTACCTAGTAGACATCTCCACTTGGTTGTTTCACAGATATCTCAAAACCCACACTTCAGTAATACATCTTATTGCAGCCCTCATAATTCTTCTCCCCTTTCCTATCTTGATATAGACGATCCTTATATTACCACTTCCTGATTTTTTCATTATTAGATGTAATCTATTTATTTTCTATGGTAGATGGCAGGATAGGATATTCTCTCTCACATACATCCCTATTCCCAGAATACACTTTCCATCCCCTCATCCTACTTGTAATTTATAATTTTGGTTGCATAAATATTACATGTTTACATTATGATGACTGTGTAAACATATTTTGTAACTGAGCCATGTAATGTACTATAACGACTTTTCCTTTCTTGCACAACTTTCTGGTTTCCCTGGAGTTAGTTGTCTTGTTTATTTGCATAGATTTTTATGAACACATCTTTAGTTTTTTCTGTGTACTTACCAGTAATTCAGCTGATTGGAAGTTCTATGTCGAGGGTAGACTCATAGTCTTCATTGATATTTCCACCAATTATATAACTCCTCTTGGTATATTATCCTATCAATTTTCTATCAATTTCTGTTTCTTGAAGAAATAATCCTGAAGCCTTCAAACCAGCTTCCAGCTCTCCAACTGTATTACAAGACTGTTCATCTTGTTAACACTGCTCCCCATCATCATAGGAATGCCATTCACCTCTCTCTGTTGCTGGATCCTTTGTTTCCTGGATTGTAGTTTTCTCTTACATGGTATTACTCCCTCATTTTGGTGGATCACATGCTCCATTAGCTTCCTAATAAAAGATACATGTTAGCAGATTTTTTTAATGCTTCGTATCTGAAAATGTCTTTATTTTACCCTAAGTAGGAATTTGACTGGTATAGTTTTATGTTGTATAACTTTCCCTCCATATTTTCAAGGCATCATTCCATTGCTTCCAGTGTTCAGTGTTGAAAAGAAGTCTGATGTCATTCTGAATCCTGATCCTTTGTAAAAAATCTTTTTCCCCATCTCAAAAATTATAGATTTTCATTTTTAGTTTGTATTCTTCTGAAATTGCACAGTGATGATCCTCTGTATGGTTTTATTTTCATTCATTGTATGGAACTCTGGTATTCATGTTTTCTGGTTCTAAGAAATTTTCTGATTTAATTATTGATACTTTCCTCCTCTTCAATTTATCTTTTCACTGTGTCTAGAACTTTTTATTTAGATGGTGGACAGTTTTTAAAATATTTTCTCTCCTATTTCCTTTTGTTTTCACATTCTTCTTTTTGGGAGAGTTCATTAACATTATGTTCCAAAGCTTCTACTGAAAATTTTTGTTTCTACTTTTACATCTTTAATTTACAAGAGCTCTCTTTTTATTCACTGGGTGTTATTTTTACAGCATCATATTACTGTTTTTGTGATGCAGTATGCTTTTTTGCATCTCCATGGATATTAATAATAGTATATTGTTTTTTTCTTATTTTGTTCTCTATCTTTCCTAAGCTGCTTATTTCTGTTTGTTTTTATATCTGTCTTTTATATTTGTAGCTTTTCTCAAACAATCCTTGGTGTTTGAAGAAGCTGATTGGGAGCTCTCAGTCTATGGATGAACTTGTAATCTTCATTGTTGGTATCTCACTAAGCTCCCTGGGGAAGCCCTGATGTTAGTAACTTTATATTATTTTTCTTGGATTGGTCATATTTCCAAAGAAGCCTCTTTTAATCTCCTTCCAGAGTATAAAGATATGACTAGTGAAATCCTAAGAGCCTGATAGGAGGTGAAGACTTAGGGTGTCTCAATTTCAACATGTAAACTTTTGCTAACTCACCATCTTTTCCATATGATATTCCCATACCCAACTCTACATGGCATCGAATTTATTCCCTTAAGAGAATAATCCTCCAGTCTTCTGTCAGAGTGGAAGTGGGAAGTCACCTTCTTATACAAAGGAAAAATTATTTGGGAGTCCAAATCTGTCTTTATAAGAATTTGAGGCCAGGTGTGGTGGCTCATGTCTGTATTCCCTCCGTTTGGGAGGATGAGGCAAGAGAATAACTGGAGCCCAGAAGTTCCAGACCTGCCTGGGAAACACAGTAAATCCCCATATGTACAAAAAAATTAAAAAATAGAAGACTGTGGTAGCACATGCCTATGGCCCCAGCTACTCGGGACGCTAGATGGGAGGATCACTTGAGGTGAAAAGGTCAAGGCTGCAGTGAGTCATGATTGTGCCACTGTACTCCAGTCTGGGCAACAGAGTGACAGAGTGAGACTCGGTCTTCCAAAAACAAACAAAAAAAAGGAATTTGAAATAATTCTCCTGGTTTTACATGTTCCTTTATGTCTAGCTCCAGGATGTCTATTATCGCTGATTCCTGAGATTTTTGTAGGGCAATCCCTGGTTCAAATCAGCTTCCTACTTAGCTTTTTCACTGCTTACTTAAGATTCAAATTCTGCTTTCTCCAGGATGCTTAATCAGTTGACAGTCTTCCACGTATGGCCTAGCTTCTGAAAATTTTATTATTATTGTCTTTTCTCCTGTTCTGTTTGTTCTTACATTTATATATCTTTTACAAATCCTATTAACAGCATGGTGCGATGGCTCACACCTGTAATCCCAACACTTTGGGAGGCTGAGGCGGGCAGATCATGAGGTCAGGAGTTTGAGACCAACCTGGTCAACATGGTGAAATCCGATCTCTACTAAAAATACAAAAATTAGCTAGGCATGGTGGCATGTGCTTATAATCCCAGCTACTTGGAAGGCTGAGGCAGAAGAATTGCTTGAACCTAGGAGGCAGAGGTTGCAGTGAGCTGAGATCTCCCCACTGCACTCTACCCTGGGTGACAGAGCAAGACTCCATCTTGAGAAAAAAAAATCCTATTATCACCCCTTAATCCTATTATCATCGCTTGTCAGGGATGAGAGAAAACGCATGTGTTCAAATTTTATTCAATCTCTTGATGCCCTTCCAAACACATTCTACTTGCAGTTTTCAAAATGTGTTAGATTCTCCTTCGCACTTGTACTCTCCCTCTCTCTCTATCACACACACACACACACACACACACACACACACACATTTTCCCTTCTTACTCCCTACCCTAGCCCCATCTATTCCTGAGGAACTCCTGCTCATCTCTCACCAAAAGCTCTCACCTCCACTGGGACACTTCCAAGCCCCCCTTCTATGATCCACAGCTCCTTAGATATCTCCCTATCACAGCACATATTTTCCTGGTTAATGACTGCTTGTTTACTTTTTTTGGTCTTACCCACTGGACTGTAAAGGCACACTTACTGCTCTCTCACAAGGTCTTCCTCCTCCAGGGATGCTTCTGGCAAAAGTCTTTTCACTAAGGAAACTAGAGACTGTATAAGATGCTCCTGTAAGGTAATGTTCCAGATCGAGAAGGCTTCAGTCCAAACCATTAAATAACTATTATTATTATTTATATTATTAATGTAAAAATATCTTTCCTAAATTGGTCCTCAAAGTTAGACCAGATATTAACTGCCCTGAAATTATGCTTAGTGCTTTGTTTAGTCAGAGCACTTTAACATTCATTAATTAATGATGGTAATTTACCATCATTAATTAGCTAATTAAATTTGAAACTAAACCTCCAGAGGAGAAATGCCAATTTGGAACTACCACTCCAGGCAGATGTCCATAGGCCCAGCTCCTTATTCTTCATCTTCCATGTAAAAAAACAGTGAGCTCTGGGATGAAACTGGGCCAAGAAATGATCCCATGGGATCTTCTTCCTCATTATACAGTCCAAACCCAGTACCAATCATGTCCAGAGCTTTCACAACAAACAGCCAGGAGAGTGTCTTTACAGGTGTCATATACATCCAACATTGTTATTTTCAGTCCAAAACAAGAGGCTATTTCTAATACAAACAACACAAAATGTAGAACTCCTCTGGCCCCTACTATTGTAACAAAAAGAGTAATAAAATGGATATAGCTGTAAACAAAGCAAGTCCTGCAGTGCTTAGAGGCTGCTTAGGAAGTAGTTGCAATGGACTGAATGCTTGTGTCTTCTCAAAATTCATATGTTGAAATCCTAACTTGCAATGTGATGGTATGGAGAGATGGTGCCTTTGGAAGGGAAATAGGTAAAACTTTCACAAATGGAATTTGTGTCCTTATAAAAAGGACCCTGCACCCCAAAGAGCTCTCTCACTCTTTTCCCATCCTATGAGGATACAAGAAGAAGACAGTCTACAACTTAGAAAAGGGCCCTTGCCAGAACCCAATCACGCAAACACTCAGATCTTAAGCTTCCCAGCTTCCAAAACTGTGAAAAACAAATTTCTGTTGTGTATATGCCACACAGTCTGTGCTACTTTGTTATAGCAGCCCAAAAAGACTGCCAGTGGTCTTTTCCAGGGGAGCAGGGAGGACAGAAACAATGAAATGGAAGAAAGCCCTTTAAAAATCTCTACTTGGGGAACTGCTGCTTTCAGTAATACAGTACAGTTGGGCTCCTAGATAAATTTCTTTTCCATGCATCAAAGACATGACCTTTCACCTGAAATCTGTGAGCTCTCCACTTCTTAAAGCAAAGGAAAATGGAGAGAAAAGTTACCTGGTGTGTGTTGCAGCCCTACATATGTAGTGAAATTCTGGAAATCCTCCTGTGGAACATTAGCCCCAAAAGCAATCTGATGAGCCCCCTTTCGCTTGTCAGGATATGTTGCTTTCATATTTCATTGAACTCCCCTTATCCAAAACTATAGCCAGCCTGACTTTTTCTCATGTGCCCTTAGGAAAAAGGGAAGATACAAATGTTCCAGGATGCAGTGATTTTCCTGGAAACAAAGAAAGATTTGAAAGCATTCTCACTGCAGATTGCTTAAGATAAAGTCTGGTTATGGTGCTGTTATTCTTATATATCATGTAATAGTAATAAATAGAATAGTAATAATAATTTTCATGTGTTTTCATATTTTATGTTAGAAATTCTACCTTATAAAGTATTTTTATAAGGAGGTAGGGTCTTGGAAGGAAAATAACTTATTCAAGGTTACAGAGCTAGTTGGTGATACAGTTGAGATTTCAACTCTGGTTCTTTGATGCCAGTATGGCAGAGTGAACCTCAGTTGCTCTATACCTGTTGGGATGCTCTTGGCTGCTAATAAAAGAAACCCCAGATAAAATCTCAGGGAAGGGCTGTCCTGCATATGACTGATTCGGTACCTTAGCGACATCATCAATAACACAGGTTCTTTCTCTTTTTCTTTTCTACTACTCATATTGTATTAAATATCTTCTCCGGTTCCAAACTCCAGGCATCACCTGCAGTAGGCAAAGTCCAGAGGAAGAAAAGGGAATATATCTGTAATGTGTACCTCTTTGAAATCAGAAGCAACTTCCTTTTGTGTCTCATTGGCTACAATTTCACCATATGCTCTCAGTTCAACAGTCATTTGTCAAGTGATATTATATTAACTAGCTTAGCACAATTAAAATTCAGTGCCCTCAAAACAAGGATGCCTTCTCTCACCACTCCTATTCAACATATTATTGTAAGTTCTGGTCAGGACAATCAGGCAAGAAAAAGAAATAAAGGATATTCAATTAGAAAAAAAGGAAGTGAAATTGTCTCTACTTGCAGATGACATGATTGTATATTTAGAAGATCCCATCATCTCAGCCCAAAATCTCCTCAAGCTGATAAGCAGCTTCAGCAAAGTCTCAGGATTACAAAATCAATGCGCAAAAATCACAAGCATTCCTATACACCAGTAACAGACAAATCATGAATGAACTCCCATTCACAATTGCTACAAAGAGAATAAGATACTTAGGAATACAACTAACAAGGGGTGTGAGGGACCTCTTCAAGGAGAACTACAAACCACTGCTTAAGGAAATACGAGAGGACACAAACAGATGGAAAAACATTCCATGCTCATGGATAGGAAGAATCAATATTGTAAAAATGTCCATACTGCCCAAAGTAATTTATAGATTCAATGCTATCTCCATCAAGCTACCATTGACTTTCTTCACAGAATTGGAAAAAAAACACCTTAAGTTTCATATAGAACTAAAAAAGGAACCGCATAGCAAAGACAATCCTTAGCAAACAAACAAACAAACAAACAAAAAAAAGCTGGAGGCATCATGCTACCTGACTTCAAACTATACTACATGGCTGCAGTAATCAAAACAGCATGGTACTGGTAGCAAAACAGAGATATAGACCAATGGAACATAACAGAGGCCTCAGAAATAACGCCACACACCTACAATTATCTGATCTTTGACAAACCTGACAAAAACAAGCAATGGGGAAAGGATTCCTTATTTAATAAATGGTATTGGGAAAACTAGCTAGCCATATGCAGAAAGCTGAAACTGGATCCCTTCCTTACACCTTATACAAAAATTAACTCCAGATCGATTAGAGATTTAAACATAAGACCTAACACCATAAAAACCCTAGAAGAAAACCTAGGCAATTCTATTCAGGACATAGGCATAGGAAAGGACTTCATGACTAAAACAACAAAATCAAGCAACAAAAGCCAAAATTGACAAATGGCACCTAATTAAACTAAAGAGCTTCTGCACAGAAAAAGAAACTTTTAGAATGAACCAGCAACCTACAGAATAAAAAAAAAAAAAGTTTGCAATCTACCCATCTGACAAAGGGCTGGTATCCAGCATCTACAAAGATCTTAAATTTACAAGAAAAAACAAACAGCCTCATCAACAAGTGGGTGAAGGATAGAACAGACACATCTCAAAAGAAGACATTTATACAGCCAACAAACATATGAAAAAAAGCTCATCATCACTGGTCACTAGAGAAATGCAAATCAAAACCACATTGAGATACCATCTCACACCAGTTAGAATGGTGATCATTAAAAAATCAGAAGACAACAGATGCTGGAGAGGTTGTGGGGAAATAGGAATGTTTTTGCACTGTTGATGGGAGTGTAAATTAATTCAACCATTGTGGAAGACAGTGTGGTGATTCCTCAAGGATCTAGAACAAGAAATACCATTTGACCCAGGAATCTCATTACTGGGTATATACCCAGAGGATTATAAATCATTCTGTTATAAAGACACATGCACACATATGTATATTGTGTCACTGTTCACAATAGCAAAGACTTGGAACCAACCCAAATGCCCATCAACAATAGACTGGATAAAGAAAAGGTGGCACATATACACCATGGAATACTGTGCAGCCATAAAAAAACAATGAGTTCATGTCCTTTGCAGGGGCATAGATGAAGCTAGAAACCATAATTTTCAGCAAACTGACACAAAAACAGAAAACCAAACACTGCATGTTCTCACTCATAAGTTGGTGGTGAAAGAACACATAGACACAGGAATGGGAACATCACACACCAGGGCCTGTCGGGGGGTGGGAGTCTAGAGGAGGGATAGCAGGGGTGCGGGCTAGGGTAGGGATAGGTTTAGGAGGCTAGGGGAGGAATAAAAATACCTAATGTAGATGATGGGGTGATGGATGCAGCAAACCACCATGGCACATGCATACCTATGTAACAAACCTGCATGATCTGCACATGTACCCCAGAACTTAAAGTATAATAATAAAAAAAGATTCAGTTCCCTAAGGCTAAGAAGCTCCCAGCCCCTGCTGAAGAAAGCAGATTATCAGAGGAAGACAAATAAAATACGTCAGCAAAGAAGAAAGAGTAAATATTCTAGGATTAGCAACTAATAATGACTGTCACTCCCACTAATACGGGAGACCATTTACTTTCTACAACATAAACAGTTCCATGCACTGTTGAATAGAATGTGTATCCTGTGGTTGTTGAATGAAATGTGCTGTATATATCTGTTAAGTCCAATTTGTTCCAAGGTATAGCTTAAATTCATTGTTTCTTTGTTGACTTTCTGTCTTTATGAACTGTCTAGTGCCATCAGTGGAGTAATGAAGTCCCCCACTATTACTGTGTTGCTGTGTATCTCATTTCTTAGGTCTATTAGTAATTGTTTTATAAATTTGGGAGCTCCAATATTAGGTGCATATATGTTTAGAATCGTGATATTTTGCTGTTGGGCAAGGCCTTTTACCATTATATAATGTCCCTCTTTGTC
Source organism: Cebus imitator (assembly GCF_001604975.1). NCBI lineage: Eukaryota > Metazoa > Chordata > Mammalia > Primates > Cebidae > Cebus > Cebus imitator. The sequence continues at coordinate 1,847,302 of NW_016107377.1, forward strand.
TCTTTTAACCACTGTTGCTTTAAAGTTTGTTTTGTCTGATATAAGAATAGCTACCCCTCCTCACTTTTGATGTCTATTTGCATGAAATGCCCTTTTCCACCCCTATACTTCAAGTTTATGTGAGTCCTTATGTGTTAGATGAGTCTCCTGAAAGGAGCAGATAGTTGGTTGGTGAGTTCTTATCCATTCTGCAGTTCTGTTTCTTTTAAGTGCAGCATTTAGGCCATTTACATTCAATGTTGGTATTGAAATATAAGATACTGTTGTATTCATCATGCTCTTCATTGCCTGCATACTTTGGCAACAGTTTTTTGTTTTTGCTTTTCAACCTGTATTTTTATTTTATAAGTCCTGTGTGCTTTATGCTTTAAAGAGATTCTGTTTTGATGTGTTTCCAGGATTTGTTTCAAGATTTTAGAGCTCCGTTTAGTGATTCTTGTAGTGGTGGGTTGGTATTGGCAAATTCTCTCGTTTGTTTGCCTGAAAACAACTGTATCTTCCTTCCTTGCTTGGTTTTACTGGATACAAAATTCTTGGGCGATTACTGTTTTGCTTGAGGAGATTGGAGATAGAGCCCCAATCCCTTCTAGCTTGTAGGGTTTCTTCTGAGAAGTCTGCTGTTAATCAGATAGGTCTTTCTTTATAGGTTACCTGGTGCTTCTGTCTCACAGCTTTTAAGATTCTTTCCTTCATCTTAACTTTGGATAACCTGACAACAATGTGCCTAGGCAAAGATCTTTTTGTGATGAATCTCTCAGGTGTTCTTTGTGCTTCTTGTACTTGCATGTCTAGGACTCTAGCAAGGCTGGGAAATTTTCATTGATTATTTCCCCAAATATATTTTCCAAGCTTTTAGAACTATCTTCTTCCTCAGGAACACTGATTATTCTTAGGTTTGGCCATTTAACATAGTCCCAAACTTCTTGGAGGCTTTGTTCATATTTTCTTAATCTTTTTTCTTTGTCTTTGTTGGATTGAGTT
>NW_016107377.1:1848389-1875179 GCF_001604975.1 Cebus imitator
TTTTATTGCATTTTAGGTTTTGGGGTACATATGCAGAACATGCAAGATTGTTGCATAGGTACACACATGGCAGTGTGATTTGCTGCCTTCCTCTCCATCACCTATATCTTGCATTTCTCCCCATGCTATCTCTCCCCAACTCCCCACCCCCTGCTGTCCCTCCCCTATTTCCCCCCAACAGACCCCAGTGTGGAGCTCTGAATTTCTTTCTTCTACTTGTTCAATTCTATTGCTGAGACTTTCCAAAGCATTTCACATTTCTAAAAGTGTGTCCAAAGCTTCCTGAATTTTTTATTGTTTTTTCATTAATCTATTTCCTTGAATATTTCTCCCTTCACTTCTTGTGTCATTTTTTGGATTTCCTTGCTTTGGACTTTGCCTTTCTCTGGTCCCTCCCTGATTAGCTTAATAACTAAGCTCCTGAATTCTTTTTTATGTAAATCAGGGATTTCTTCTTGGTTTGGATCCATTGCTGGTGAGCTAGCGAGATTTTTCGGCAGTGTTAAAGTGACTTGTTTTGTCATATTACCATGGCTGGTTTTCTGTTTCCTTCTCATTTGGGTAGGCTCTGTCAGAGGGAAAGTCTAGAGCTGAAGGCTGTTGTTCAGATTTTTTTTGTCCCACGAGGTGTGTTCTCTTGATGTAGTATTCTCCACCTTTTCCTGTGGTTGTGGCTTCCTGTGAGCTGAAATGCAGTGATTATTGTCTCTTTTCTGAGTCTAGCACCCAGCAAGCCTACCCAGCTCCAGGCTGGTACTAGGGATTTCTGCACAGAGCCCTGTGATGTAAACCGTCTATGGGTGTCTCAGCTGTGGATACCAGTGCCTGTTCAGGTGGAGGTGGCAAAGGTGGCAATGGACTCCATGAGGGTTCTTAGTTTTGGTGGTTTTATGCTCTATTTTTGTGCTGGTTGGCCTTCTGTCAGGAGGTGGCACTTTCCAGAGACCATCAGTTGTAGTGTGGAGAGGGACTGGCAGTGGGCAGGGCTCTAGAACTCCCAAGATTGTATGTACTTTGTCTTCTGCTACCAGGGTAGGTAGGGAAGGACCATCAGGTGGGGGCAGGGCTAGGTGTGTCTGATCTCAGACTCTCCTTGGGCAGGTCTTGCTGTGGTTGCTGTGGGGGATGGGATTAGATTCCCAGGTCACTAGACTTGTGTACCTAGGAGGATTATTCCTGCCTCTGCTGAATCATGCAGGTTTTCATGTAAGTGGGGGAAAGCCAGCACTTACAGGCCTCACCCAGCTCCCACGCAAACCGAAGGGTTGGTCTCACTCCCACCATGCCCCTGGCAACAGCCTCAAGTCTGTTTCCAGGTGGAGGGTGGGCTTGAAAACTTGCTCTAGGCTTTTGCCTCCCAATTATGAAAGAAAAAAGCTTTAGTTCTTCCCCAGCCTGTGACATCTGCAAACAGGATTTGCACCCTCCCCAATTTCTGGCCAGGAGTTTCTTGCCCACTCAAATTGGTACAAAGTTCAGCTACGGAAGTCCTTCTCCCTGTGGGGTTTACCCCCTGCTCCTCTGGCCTCCCTCCTGATGGATCCCTGTGGTGTCAGGCAGGAATGGGCTGCTTGGGGATTCAGCAAGTTCCCAGGGCCTCCCTGCTGCCTCCTCTACCCTTGTATTTTACTTGATTCAGCTCTCTAACTTGACTCAGTTCCAGGTAAAGTGGGGGATATCTCCTGCAAACAGACCTTCAACTTTTCCAGCAGGGAGTGTGTGTTCAGAAGAGGAAGGTCTTCCTTTCCCATTTCAGCAGTTGGGGTACTCACAGTATTTGGGGTCTCTCCTGAGTCCTGCAGGAGCAGTCTGCTTCCCTCAGAGGCTCTGTGGGTCCTCTCAGGATTGCTGGTTTGTTCTTGCAGTTGATCTGAGGCTAAAATTTACAGTGCAAGCCTCCGCAGGCTGCTCTATCCAGAGCTGCAATATAGTACTGCCTCCCATCTGCCATGATCCTCCCAAGTCCTCATTAATAACTTTAACTTGACGATATTGATGGAAAGATGGAACCAGAAGCGAAATTCAGTAACTCGAAAAGAAATGGGACATCAAGAAGTAGAGATGAGAATTACAACAGACTCCAAAAAGTTTGTATGACAAGGAGAGAAGAGAGGTTTGTTGAAAACTAGAAGATGTGGTTCAAGGGGAACTTTTAACATTGGAGAACCTAAGTAAGTTGACAGACTTAGAAGGAAAAGTAGAAGATGCAGGATGGAAGGGGGATGAATGATATAAAAAGCCTTTTAAAAAGCAATAAGCAACAGGATTAAGAAAACAGGTGAAGAGACTGATCTTTAAAAGAGGAGAGTGACTTTAGGTACTAGAAAAAAGGGGTAGTGTAGCATTTAGAATGATTTTGCTTGCAAGCAACAGAAAATCCAACCAACCACATAAAGTTTAAAGAATAAGAAAACTTCATTATTTTATACATCAAAAAGTCAAGGAATGGGATGGTCACAGGTAGGGTTGGCTAATTTGGTAGCTTAACAGTATCATCAAGGACTCAGTTTCTTTTCATGTTTCTGTACTAACACTGTCAACACATCAGCTACTCCCATTACAGTAAACAGACCACTGCAGTAGCTCCAGTCTACATTCAGAACAAAACGGGGGTAAAGAGCTCTTCTATGGGCTCCATTTTTTGAGAGAGAAAAACATTCCCAGGGTCCCTCAATAGACTTCCATTCAATGGCCAGAATTTTTTCACATGTCTAAACCAAGTGCTGGCAAAGGAAATGAAGTAATCATAGTTTTGGGCTAGACTAATTATGATCAATCCACTGGGGCTAGGCAAAAACCCAGTCACCCTGAAGAACATGGGTATCAGATATCTAAGCCAAATCAGGGTTCTGCTATCAAGGAAAAATGGTTGGGCACAACTATTGGGTAAGTATCTGTCACATTTGAGGTAAATGTGGAAAAGTTTACATTCAAGGGTAGAAATAACACTGAATTTCCTTGATTTACTGCTGAGAGTGAAGAAATAGGGGTTGAGTATGAGGATTGAAAAACATATTTGAAAGTCATTGAAGGAAATGAGAGAATGTGTTTACTAAAGACGAAAGATTGAGAGGCAGTGCTAAGGGACAAGCTGAGATGGGAGACCATGAAATTTTTAGCACACCAACACCAACTGTATGACTATATGACTATTTTTTCAGTATATTTTTCTCTCTTCTCAATGCAGGAACAAAAGAGATAGGGAGTAATAGTACCACTGATTCGAGGTTGGGATTTTACTAGGTGGTATAACAGAAGCATAAAAAATGAAAAGGAATCAAAGATGCTTGCAGAAGAGTGGTTCAGATCTCTGTATAACCCATGGGATCTAGGTTGCATACAGAAAAAAAGTAGTCAGAAAGGTGTTAGTAAAATGTGAGGAAAATGGAGTGCTCAAGGACAGGAAGTGCATATGAGTTCAAAGTGCAATGGAAGAATATTTCAAGGACCGGACATTGGGATCAGAGGGAAGAATCATGGAGTACTGCCCAAGCAAAGGTTCGTTTATGAAGAAAGGAACAGAATACACGGGAGTCAACAATGTCTAGCAGTTTGGAGACTGGGTTGCCGGACTGACTGCCTGACAAATGTTAAAATATCCTAGGACTGTGTGGGAAATAAATAGGGACAATGACTGAGAGATATCCCCAAATCATCAAGGAAGGATAGGAACTGTAATGGTTAATACTGAGTGTCAACTTGATTGGATTGAAGGATACAAAGTATTAATCCTGGGTTTGTCTGTGAGGGCGTGGCCAAGAGATTAATGTTTGAGTCAGTGGACTGGGGAAGGCAGATCCACCCTTAATCTGGTGGGCACAATCTAATCAGCTGCTAACAAATATAAAGCAGGCAGAAAAACGTGAAAAGGAGAGACAGGCCCAGCCTTCCAGGCTACATCTTTCTCTGTGCTGGATGCTTCCTGCCCTCGAACATCAGACTCCAGGTTATTCAATTTTGGGATTCAAACTAGCTCTCCTTTCTCCTCAGCTTGTGGACAGCCGATTGTGGGACCTTGTGATCATGTAAGTTAATACTTAATAAACTCCCATATATATAAGTTGATTACATATATATCTATATATTCTATTAGTTCTGTCCCTCTAAGAGAACCCTAATACAGGAACTAACTAGGACATAGGCTGATGTCACTGACCAGGAGGAAAGAACATGATGTAAGTGAGGTGATAAGACCTAAAAGAAAAAAAAAAAGCTTCCATGGGAAGGTTAATGAGTGCTGCTCTGGAGGTGGAGGTGGGAGTCTGGAAAACAGCAACTTTTTCCGGGGAGGAGGCTGCATGGAATGAGTCACATCTATTGGTGGAGACTGCGGAGGAAGTTGGGTCTTCAAGAAGATCTAGGTCTCAGTTAAGAGAAAGGAGTTGTGAAACACCATCTGTACTAAAAATACAAAACTTAGCCAGGCGTGGTGGCAGGCGCCTGTAATCTCAGCTGCTCCAGAGGCAGAGGCAGGAGAATCGCTTGAACCCCGGGTGCAGAGTGAGCCAAGATGGAGGCACTTCACTACAGCCTGGGCATAAGGGTGAAACTCCATCTCGAAAAAGAAAAAAAGGAAAAGGGATTGAAGAGTCTCACTCTCTGGGGTCATAGAGGAGTGTATGTTAACAATGGTAGGTGCGCTAAAGGTCACCAACACCCCTGAAGAATTCTCAGGTCTTTGGTAAGGGTAAATGGCAATCTGACTCAAACTCAGTATATGTTTCAATAAATATAAGAATACTCCATTCACTGAAGGAGGATTTCAATGTGACTATGACCTCTACATCCCATAAAACATTAACAGTATCAATACTAATGCAAGGAAAGCTTTTGATGCCAGAATAAATAAAAATAAAGGTGTGAGTTTACATATGAGACAACGTGGCTCTCAGCAGGAATTTATAAGTTTCATCTAAACTTGCTCCAGCTCACTCACATTCTTTGTCTCCTTTCATTTGCATTTCTAGTTTCTTTTCTCATTATCAAAGCTATTTATTTGACAAATGATAGAACCCCAGCTGAAGGTGGAGTACCATTAGCATATAAACAAGATTTTAGAAGTGCTGGAACAGAGACGGACTTTAGAGCCTCATACTCTCTGGAGACTTGACCCCAAAATAAGAGAGATTGTGCTTAGGCAATCCCCAGCCAGCCCCCAAAATGCCCCTGCCTTGCCTTGGGTGATCTAGGGTGCATCATCATCTAACTTGGCTGCAAGTTGCCACCAGGTGCTTCATTTGACTTTAATACTCTGAATAAAGACTTAGTAGCAAGTACCTAGTTTTTGAAAGAAATGTTGTAGAGTGGAAAAAAATGAAGATATTAAGAGTCAGATAAGCCTGGTTCTGAATGCCGGTTGCCACACCAAACTTGATTTCCCTTGGCAAGTTATTTCAACTCTGAATAATAATAGCAGAAGTCACCATATAAGATTAGTCAGTAATGGGCCAAGTATTTTATGCATAATCAGAATATCCTCAACACTACTAGCTAGCATCCTGGGGTCAGTCTTCCCCAGTAAAATAGCCTGAGCCCCTACATAATATACTACACCAGAGAAGTCTAATATTTTCTCCAGTATTTCTAAGATGGGCTTAAATGTTCTTCAAATTCCTGCTGTCAGCTCATCGCTTACCTCCCCTCTCCCTCTCCCTCCTGGATGTTGTCCTCTCTCCTCGCCTCTTTCATTCAAGGTTAAACATGGCCCCTTCTCCTTAGGCCTCCACATAATACCAATACAAAGCTTTTCCTGAAGGTTTGGTGATAATGGAAGCAGTTACAGAAAAGGAAACAGGCTGAAGTTTAATATCACAGTCTCGCCAACCCCCCTCTTCTAGAGCCTAGGCCTAAGGCTGCCATGTACCTGGGATCTCAACCTCCCACTGCAAGCTTTCTCTTATTCTCTCTCTCAGCTCCAGGGCTAGAGAACAGAAATTTTCTGTCACTTTGTTATGCAGAGCACTTTTAGATCCCCTTAGTCTTAATTCATGCCCCTGGGCTTTGCCTTCAATAACCACAAGCTGGTCCTTAAATGTGAATTTTCCAGGCTAAATGATATAAAGCTTTGAAATGTCAATTTTTCTTGCACTTCTGGTCAGAAATCCCTCACTTAGCAATAGTTCTAATAAGTGGAAAGGAAGTGAATAGAAAAGTAATTCTCACCCTGTCCCTAGCAAAGAGGTCATAAAGTTCTGGGATTCCATTCTCCTCTTATAAAGATATCACTTTAAACCTATAAGGAAGTTTAAAGAATGGAAATAATTTTCCCAGTGTCATAAAGCTAGTAGGTAATATTAGAAATCAGTGTGTGGACTGCTGCTCCCTCTTAGAAGTCAGCTACCATGTAAAAAGTACAATCAATCATCATTGAGACCACCATGATGTAGGGAAGCCCAGTTAGCCATGCAGAGAAAAAAAGGCCTAGTAGAGAGCATCTAGGAACCAGACATATGAATGAAGCCTTCTTTGATCTCCCAGCCCATGTTACGCACCAGCTAAATGCAGATTAATGAATAACCCCAGCCAGTGTCATAGGAAACAGAGCTATCTGGCCAAACTCTATCCAAATTGCTAACTATTCCTGTTTATAAACCCAAAAGATTACAGAAACAATAGATTAAGGAGTATTTGATTTGAGAAACAGTCTCATTTATTCATTTATTCATGTACAACACATTCATTAAGCATCTACTATGTGCCAGGCACTGCCCTAGGACCAGTGGACTCTACCACAGAAAGGGTAAACGTGGCCTTTTCTCAAGGAACTTCAATTCTAATGCCAGAAAGATAGACAACACATAAAGAAACAAATCAATAAAGTATAAAACGTGGGGGGGTAATGGTAAAAATTACGAAGAAAAATTGTGTGATTCAGGGACACAGGTGGGGGCAAGGAAGGACATTAGTCAGGAGGTAGTGTCTGTTTTTAAAGTCCTCTATACAAAAGTGACTTTTGAGCATCTTTTAATGAATTGAGAGCATGAACTATATGAAGAAATGGAGGAAGAACATTCTGGGGAGAAGGAAAAACGCAAGTAAAAGCCCTGAGGAAGAAAAAGGTGTGGTTACTCAAGGAAGAGCAAGAAAAGCAGGTAGCTGGAGCAACAAGAGAAAGGGGTAAGATTGGAGAGATTCACAGGGGTCACACGCTGGAGGGTCCACATGCCTCAGTGGGGAGTGTGGATTTCATTCTAGTGTGTTGTCGGAAGGCACTGGAGGTCTTTGAGCCATCTATCCTGACTGCTGTCTAAACCACAGACAACAGAGGGAAAGCATGCAAGCAGCAACTGGGAGGTTATTATAATTGTCCAGATAAGCGATGACAGTGGCCTGAACCTGGGTGGTAAGAAGCGACAAGACGCAGGATATAGTCTGAACATAAAGTACGTCAATTTCACATAAAATTATTATTCAGAGTGAATCCTCAGCTCTGAGGTTTGGAAGCATTTCCATTTTTTTTAACTGATGATTGCAAGAGCTGAGCTGAGCACTCCATCAATGCCCTAGGAGGCAATGTTTGGCTTTCCAAGCCTGCCTACTGAGTCAGAGAGGCCCAAATCACCAGGACAACACTCGGGTGGGGAGAGCAATAGATTTTATTGGCTCCAAAGGGAAAGCCCCATGTAAGCGTCTGTCAAAAGGGCCCGATTCTCCTCCTAGGTGAGAGATCAGCTAACTTTTTAGTCAGTCATACAACCATCTATTGTAGTGTCCTCTCTGACACCTTAGAGAAGATCTTAGGCCAGGCACAGTGGCTCAAGCCTGTAATCCCAGCACTGTGGGAGGCCGAGGCGGGTGGATCACGAGGTCAAGAGATCAAGACCATCCTGGTCAACATGGTGAAACCCCATCTCCACTAAAAATACAAAAAATTAGCTGGGCATGGTGGCGTGTGCCTGTAATCCCAGCAACTCAGGAGGCTGGGGCAGGAGAATTGCCTGAACCCGGGAGGCGGAGGTTGCGGTGAGCCGAGATCGCGCCATTGCACTCCAGCCTGGGTAACAAGAGCGAAACAAAAAAAAAAAAAAAAGAGAAGATCTTAGTTGTTTGGCACATTCCTTGGCGAACAATAGAAGTAAACCTTTTGTAGCCTGACAAATATTCCTCCATATGCAGAACTGACTTCTGGGGAAAAGAAGAACCCATTTGTATATGGCATTTGGAATCTTCTGAAAAGGAAGTAACCTAGACTCCTACACTTTTCTACCCAAGAGTCAAAATTACAGGAGCAGCAGAAGCCTGACCATGTTTTGTTGGCAGGAGAAGGTTCTAAAGGCCCCAAAGACAAGAAGGGTGAAGGGATGCCATGCTGGGGACTCAGACTCATTTCTGGAGCCTGAGACTTATGGGTTTGAATCAACTATGGGAGAGTGTGTGGTTGAGGCAGAAAGAGGCTCACAGTGCAGCCATCTGAACCCATGGTAGTCCTTTGGGAACAATGTTTGAGAGTGAGAGTGTGAACTTAGAGAGCTATACCCTTGCCGCCTAAGTGTGGGTCCAACAGTACTGACAATATCCTAGAACTTTGAAGATGCCATGGAATTGGCAAATAGTTTTCAACAGGGATACCATGCGGCAGCAAGAAAGATAAGCTTCATTGGATCAGACCCTGCTTTGTCACCTACTGTGTTTGAGCCAAAAGTCTGGCTCCCTTTGGACGGAGTGACCCCCTGGTGTTCAGAACAATGGAAGAAAAAAGAGCAACTGATGAGATCCTGGACGTCCTACATATGAGGATAGAAGTGCACCCTAGTGATTAACTGAAGAAATAAAAAGCACCATTACTTGGTAATGGCTGTATGTATAGTATGAATATGGTATACCATGTAGATGATAAATAATATTACACCTGATATGTATGGAAAGGACATGCTGCCTTACACTCATGAAAATTTAGCAAAAGCTATCTTCGGTGGTGGGACAATGGGTGTTTTTATTTATCTTTTTAATTATATGGACTTTCAAATATTCTAAAAGTTTTCTACATGCATTACTTTTTCCAAAAAAAGTAAATCAAATATAAAAGGAGACAATATTTAGCCCTCATCCTGCCAGACAAATGCCCTTACAGGTGACCCTGAGAATTTATCACCAATGATAACTTCCACATCCTTTTATGGCTCATGTGATGGGCATAGGTGGCGAGTCCTAGGCCGGTGAGTGGCCAGAACCTGGGCTCCCCTCAGCAGGAATCCTGACTGGTCTGTCTTCCCCAGCCCAGAACAGGATGAGTAGCAGGACCCTCGTGGCCTCCTGTTACTGATCAGGCTCCCTCCCTCTACTGTTCTGGGGATGCTAATGAGGTGACCACTCATGGGTGTCAAGAAGGGATTTCCCACACAGGCTCCTCCATTCCACACGTGTGGTTTGCAGAGAGTTTCACTTCAGGTGCCAGGTGGCACACCCACAGAGTGACAAACAGACCCTCACCCATGTGATTTGCATGCCCCACTCTATCCTCCTGGGGCCACTTCATTGTCACTAACATTTAAGATGGCACTCACTTGGCCAGAGCTCTGTGCTGAAGGCTGAGGGGCACACAAAGATGAAAGCCCTGACTGTCATCAACAAACCTTCAATCTTGATGGGACCTGGGGGACATGGAAGAAAGAGTCACTGACACAAAGTAGAGCATGCTGAGTGCTAAAATAGGGATAACCTCCTGACTGACTTCCTCCCATGCCAACCAAAATTACTCCTATCCATTTTCAGGTTCTGCCTTCCAAACCGCTCCAATGAGTGCCCTCATATCCATTTCTACCGCCTCTGCGATGGGTCAGTCCTCACCCAGCTTTGATCAAGGCTCTTGCACTGGCTCTGACCACCATTCTTCCTTCGTGCATTTGATTACCAGAAGGCAATCCTTCATTGCTGTGTTAGTCAGCATTCTTCAGGGAAACAGAACCAATAGGCTGTGGGGGGGGAAGGGGGGGGGAGAGAGAGAGAGAGAGAGAGAGAGAATGTGTGTGTGTGTGTGTGTGTGTGTCTGTGTGTCTGTGTGTCCATCCTGTACTTAAAAACAGTGAATTGCCACCCCATTACCTTCAGAAGGAAGTCTTAACTCCTTAGCACAACATTCAATGCCTTTCCCAGTGTAACCATAAACTATCTTTCCCAACTGAACTCTGTCTTTAAATTTTTTCTTCCCACATTTCAGCCTCAAGAAGGCCCCTGTAACCATCCCCCTCCCCACTTTGCCCCCCCCCAAACACATACACACACAAAATACTCTAGCAAGACCAGATTTATCAACATTCCTCAAATTCAACCTAGCCTGGAATATAATTTTCTTTAATATCTGCTTTTTTTTTTTTTTTTTTTTTTTGAGATGGAGTCTCACTCTGTTGCCCAGGCTGGAGTGCAGTGGTGCGATCTCAGCTCACTATAACCTCCACCTCCTGGGTTCAAGCAATTCTTCTTCCTCAGCCTTCCAAGTAGCTAGAATTACAGGCACATGCCACCACACTCAGCTGATTTTTGAATTTTTAGTAGAGGTGGAATTTCACCATGTTGACAGGGTGGTCTCAAACTCCTGATGAGGCAATCCACCCTCCTCAGCCTCCCAAAGTGCTGGGATTACAGGCTGAGCCACCACACCCAGCCTAAATTATACTTTTCAAAATTCGATTCACTCTTCAATGTACAATTTAAATGTTTTCTTTTCCACTGAGCCTTCTTCAGACTGTAGTTGGGAATTAGCCCCACCTCAAACCACAACATTTGGCTTACATCCTCTTAAATGCATCATTATGTTATGCTTTGCCATCATCAACTTAACCTTGAGCTTCCAGAAAACAGATACAACATGTCATTTCCCTTCATGTCCTCTACAACACAGGGCATTGCACATAGCAGACACTTCTGCTACCCGTTGAATCAGGAAGCAAGTTGTTCTTGTTCTCAATACAAAAAATATTTAAGAAGCCCCATGACTCAGGGCATGGTCCACAGATGCCAGATGATTGAGAGGTACTAATTGATCCAAGGATTAATATAAATCTTCATAATTTCACTTTGTTCAGTATATTTACTTGTATTGGTGTCTCCGTCCCCAACATTCCCTCTCTCTCTGTACACACACACACTCACACATATCTCCTACATATCCCATTGGTTCTGTTTCCCTGGAGAATCCTAATATGGCAATGAACTCTCAATGGGCCAGAAAACTAAGCCACTCCTGCCAGTGTAGAGGGCCTGGCCCCATGAGAAGTTGAGTGTCAATATAGTACAGTTGTTCATATAGAAACATGTTTTCCCTAACTCTGACGATTCTCCCACGTGGAAGGACAACCATTCCTGTGACATTCCTGGCCCTTCCCACCTTCACCTGGTTGGTGAGTTAGAGGGAGGCACCAGACAGAGTCACCCAGCTCCTTCCTCTGTTTCTTCTTGTTCCCTTCTGCCTTCTTATGCTCAAAGTTTTACCTGGAAAAGTGTCCCCTCCTGGGACAGGGTAGACATGTCTGCCCAGTCCTGTGCTCAGAGAGCAGGGCCATTTGTTTATCACTGTAAGCTGCTTCTTCCCACTTAGCCTCTAGCAGTAATAAAAATAATATTTTTATCTCCCTCTTTACTGTTTTGTCTCCTGTTCAGAACCCGAGGCAGGGAGGAGGCCCCCAGGCAATGCTTGTGTCTTGACTTCACAGCTTCTGAAGTTTGCCTACCTAATGAATAGCCCAAGGTGGGCCCTTGGACAACCCCCAAGAATGGTGGAGTGATGGAGCTGAAGTGTCCTCAAAGGTGTCAAGTCCAGCCCCACTTGGGACTGAGGAGGATTATTACGCTTGCTTCTACCACATGGGAGGTCATGAGGGTCAAATAAAAACATATATGTGAAAATTTCTGTAAAGTCCATTCTGGTTGAAATGCAAGATGGAATTACTATTGTGGCTGCTGTAATCCTGTTGATGTGGTATCCCAGATGCCCACCCTGCCAAACTCCACCCAAATTGTTCCGGGAGTCTTCAGAGCTGACCTGCATGTGCCCTCCACCATTTCGATCAGCGATGATGTGGCTCCCAAAAAGCACTTCCCATAGTACCCTCATCGCCCACAGGCACCGGTTATCTATGGCACCATATGGAGGAGAATGCCCCCGTCCACATGTGCAGTTAGGAAGTGTTTCAGGACTACCGAAGCAGAGATGCTCCTGCTCGACATCTTGGGAGTTTACACTCGCAGCTAGTCCTCTCTCGCTAGGGCATGGAGCCAGCACTGGGACAGATGTGTCTAACAGACACTGGGCTCACACTGTCACTCCTCCCCTCAGAAGTCTAAGGCCCTGTTACGTGGCTGAGATCGTCGTGCTTGGTTTCTGTCCCCATAGGATGAAGATTCTTCCAGTAGATTCCTGAGTCCCTGCCTATCTCATGGGACCAATTTGACAGAGATGCCCAGACATGTCTGAATTCCAGTGGTGGATACAGCACACCCTATATTATAAATAGTGATTGGCATGAGCAGGCCTCAAATCCCCCCAAGGCAGTTACATTCATGCCCTCAATAAAGACAGTTTTCCCTATCTTACACCCGGTTCCTGGCCAAACCACTTCCAAACCTGACTTTGGGGCTTCCCTCCCTCTCCTTCCCTCTCCTTCCTTCCCTCCTTTACTTATCCAAGATGAGGAGGTGGGATTAGAGGGGTGAGATATGGAGAAAGGCACAGGCATGACTCAACCTGAGGATATTTTTCCTCCATTGCTCAAGCACATAATGTATTTTGCAGTTTGCCAGTCCTCAGAAAAAGTTGGGAGCTTTTTGGTTTACTTCATACTTGTGTGCACTCACCTCTTCTGGGGAGAAGGAAAACATTCCAGCGGCACAGAGCAGTCCTACCCCTACGGAAAGTCCTTCAGCCTTAACTCACAAGCCCTTGGAATTTCTGTAGGTAGGGCCAGGAGACAGGTGAGTCTGCGAAAGGGAAGGTGCACCTACGTGCTGCTGCCTGCTTAAGCTCTCTGCCAGAAAGCAACTCTGCTTCCGAGATGGAAGCAGCAGTTCCACCTCTACCTTCTGGCTCCCATTTGATGGAAAATTATTTGCACAAAAATCTCACCCTGTCTGCCAGCTTAAGCCAGCTGGTTTCCTTCTCTCCAGGCCACTCTTTAGAGAAAGGGGTAAAGGAAGAGGACCGAGGAGGAGAGAGGTATTTAGAACAAGAAAAGGGTCAAGAAGGTTTTGTATTCTTCACAGGACTGAGCTCACAGAGCCTCGGAATTCCTGTTTATAAGCTAGGAGGATTGAGGCCACAGCCAACCAAGGGATGCTATGCATTTGGCACTGATCATTACTCATCCGGACCATAAGAGGCCTGTGATGCCTTGGCCTCACCCCTGCTGCCGGAACATATGTGGCAAATGCTGTGACTGCAAATTCCTAAGGAACAGGGCCTTGGAACAAATGAGGCCCTTACTCGGGATGTCTGGATGGGAGTTCAAACCAGGAGACTCATCTGGGAGGACACGGTCCAAGGCTGATCTGAAAGGTGCCCAAGAAAACTCAAGGGGACCATGAGACTAAAAGCCTGTGTTGGGGCCAAGTCTGTTATACTTTCTCCCTTCCCATCTGTCTTCCCCACTTTGACAGAAACAAAATACCACGTACTATGAATATTAGTCCACAAACTTGGGTGTACAAGAAATAATCCTACAGCTTTATTTACTTTTGTTTTAATGTGCCTCTGAGTCCTGTTCCCTCCAGTCTGGTGGGAAATCCAGTCCAGTCATTACTGCAGCCCCTACCCATCCACTAGGGTTATGCAAAGAGACTGGGGATGCTTAGGACACCCAAAATATTTGGCAGGCCCCCTCCTGCCTTATAACTACATTGTGCCTTCCTGGTGATCTCTTGGAATTTTACCTCTCCACGACTTTCACGTAAACTTAAAGAGGAACTGTGACCCCCAATCCCCCTGGGCCTGTGGCCCTGCCCCCTTCTGAAATCTCACCACCTCAGCAAAGACATTGTCAGGGAGAAAAGTAGGGGTCCCTACTCCTTGTGGGACTCTCTGATCATTGAGAAAAGGAGTCTGCCCCTGTCTCCTCTCTTACCTCTTTCCCCTTAAAATTCCCAACCTCTCTCCCTCCTCCCTCCAAAATACTTAGCATAGAATCTGCAATGAATTTAGGGCAGTGACTCCAAACCAGAAGCTGGCAGGACAAATAATCCTGCAGATGTAATTTATTTGACTAAGAAAGTACTTTAATAATTTTAAATAAATTGCCACATAGGGAGAGAATACCTAACATGTGAATATCCGGCTTTTCTTGAAAAATAAGAAAATATGAAAAACTAGGTCCTTCTGATGAGGTCTGAGCTTTCCATTCATTCAGCAAATATTTATTGAGCACCTATGATTTTCCAGGTGACAATCTTCTAGGCCCTGGAGTTATCATGGTGAACAAGACAGATGAGATTCCAGTTTTCATGGAGTTTACATTCCATTTTATGTTGAAGGGATAGAAGCAGGGGTGTGTGTGTGTGTGTGTGTGTGTGTGTGTGTGTGTGTGTGTCCTCTTGAAGAAGAATCAGAGCTAGATGGATGAGCAAAATTTAGATCATATTTGGGAGACTGGAATTGGATCTCTAAATGAAAGGCAAAATCCTTCTTTCAAAAACTTCCTTTGCTGAGTTATCTCAAAGCCATGATAATTAAGTTCCTAAAAACATTTCCTAGAGTGACAGTGTGTCCCCTCTTCTACTTAGTTGCACTGCTTTTCCTGCAGGCTCCACAGGAAAGAAGTTTCTCATGCAGCCAGGCTTGCTTAGAGAACCTGAAAGATCTTCCCTGATAAAATTGCTGAGGGTGAGATTCAAGAGATGGAGGGAGAGCTGAGCTCAAGTAAAGCCCTGAAAAGGCCTGACCCAGAAAGGGGAGGGGCAGGATGCCTTCGAAAAACCCCCACTATAGCCTGTTAATTCATTCAACAATGCTCTTCTAGGTGCTGGGGATGCACCAGCAATGCTTGCTTTCGTGGAGCTCATATTTTCGAAGGTGATGACAGATAATAAATAAATAAGCATAATAAATCAACTAGATAGTATGGTAGAAGAAGATAAATGCTTTAGAAAGAAAATGTAGAACAAAATAAGAGAGATCAGCAGTATTGGCAGGAGAACCAGTCACACTTTTAATAGGGAGATCAGACAGTTGAGTAAACACTGAAAGAGGTCAGGGAGATGAGCAACTAGGTACAGAGAGGTAAGAGCCAGTGCAAAGACCCTGAGGTGTTCTAAGAACAGCAAAGAGGTTAGTGTGTCTGGGGCTGTGAGAGGGAACACAGGATAAAGTAGGGGGAGTTGGAGTGGAGAAGTAACAGGGTCCAAGTCAGATATGGTCTTGTAAGCCTTTGCTCCAATTTGTAGTCCACCACCTAGAACAGAAATTGCCATAGGCTCCATTTTCATTTCTGCATCCCTAACACCTGGCATATTACCTGCCCCCAATAAATACTTGTCAAGTGGATCATTCCAGGTGAAATGCACTCATGATGTCCTAGTGCATGCATCAGTACTGAGTCATCACCGCCAATCAACAGGGGATGCCAATTCCCCTCCCCCACACTTCCATGTCCCCCACCAACCCTGCAAGTGTCCCTGATGCAATACAACACTTAGTACAGTCACAGCTCGTGTCCTCACCCACTCTGAAGGGGGTCACCCCAGGTCTCCAGAAAACTTGTAGAAAAGGGCTGAGAATGCAGGCCATGTGACCAAAGAACAACAGGTCAGGCAGTTAACTTATCTTCAGGCCCTGCACTTCCACCTTTTATGGCTCTGCATCAGCCTCCCCCTTCCTCCCTTCCTCTCCCAGAGACCATTCAAAGAGCACTAAAGATTTCCCCAGGAAGGAATTCCTGTGCAGAATCAAAGCATGGACAAGGCACACTAATAAGCAAGGGAGATGAGGTGTACTTATCCTATTTTTATTTGAGATGGCGCAAGTCAGCATACCAAATTTGTCCTAGGGCTTAGCCCTGTCAGACAACGACTAAAAGAAGAAAGGGATTATCACGGCCCACCCCACTTCTACTTTACCCCTCGACCTGATAAGACCTTGCTTCTTGCCCCACAAAACTCAAGGCTCTACATTCCTGGGAGAGATCGGGGTCAGATCAGGTCATCATATTCTTACAGGACATTTCCTCCCAGAAAAAATTAAAGTGGCACGTTTAGGACCCAGGGATGTCGCACCTGGAAATTAGATATGACAAAACTAGGCACCTTTTAATAAAGCTTTAAAATGCTTTTCCAATTTTCAGGCCCCACCCACATTTTTATTTGACTCTCAGAGCTGCATTAATCTCTTCTCTCCCCACGCGTTCTAAAAGCACTCTTGCATTCTCTCTCAGTCTCTGCTTCCTGGGGCAGGTACCACCTCAGAAGACTAAGAAGGCAGGCCCCTGCCAGCCCTGCAAAGACTCAGCTGCTTGTGCAGACAAGGGAGAATGATGGGAATGAATATAATGGTGCTCTAGAAAGGTAAAAGCTTTAGACAAATGTTTCTCAGAGGTCAGTGCAGGTCACTAAGCTCTTTAAAATATACATCTTTTTGGCTCAAACCCCTATATTATGCCTAAGGGAAAAAATCTAACGCCTCCTTTGAGATTTCTGCAAATTTCAAGGGAGCTTATATTCTATTCTCACCTTTGGCCCCAATTTCCTGCCCTTGCTGAATTCTTATTCTCTTCTCTCCTTAATTCTGCACCTTCTTCACCCAACCCTATCCTTTCACCTAAAAGCAATCATTTTTACAAGCGTTGCACGTTAACAGAATTTTTATTGATGGTTTGTAGGTCATGAGGAATGGGTTACATTTTCTCACCTCACAGCAAACAACCTAACATCTGATACTAGATGTCCCATTTCTTGAACATTCTCCAGGGATTTCTCACTGGCCATGCCTTAATGTGCAACACCACAGCTCCTCTCCCCCTCTCTCCCCTGAGAATTCTTCCCACTTCTGGCTGACAGCACGGTAGTTCTCTCCCCTGCTTTGCATATCTGAAGCCCATCTAGGTGTGCAATGGAACCAAAATCCTTTAGCTCCTTTAGAAGCATCAGCTTTCAAAGACAGCTGCTTTCACTGTTGATCCTTTTTCTTCATTTCACCAATATAATTATGACTTTAATTCTAATTCATTAGAAAGCAGAGCAAGACTCTCATTTCATTTATAAGCCCAATCTCTGATTTGTAGCATTCTCTCCCCACTATCCTTTAGGCACTGAGCCTCCAATTACATTCATGGCTAATAAAATGAACTTTCTACCTCAATCTACATGCCCAAACAGCATTAGCACACTGCATCTTGTAGGTAATCCAAGACATCACTATGTTATAACTGCTGCAAATGCCTCTGCCACCGAATGGTCTTAATCTGAGGTCATGGAAACTATAAGAAAGCTAGGTACTACTACTGCAGGATGTCTGTGACTCCCCTAAAACTGTAGGCATTTAAGTGCATTTTTCTGAGGATAAGGTTTATAACTTTAATAAGATATTTAGAAGCATCTCCAACCTAATAAGAAATTTATAGGCATCTCCAACCCCCTCTCTGCCCTAAAAAGGTTTCATCCACTATCCACAGCCAGTGAGCAGGACCATGTAACGCTCTGCATCAACATTACAGCTTTAAGTAACAGCCTTAAACCAGGTCACTATTTAATTGGCAATCTGGGAGAAAGAAGAAATCATTATGAAAAGATCTAAATTTTCAGAAATATCTGCTATGGAAGTTGTGAAAAATCAACAGGAGTTAAAAGCAGAGAAAATAAAAATATTTTTAAAAATTTAAGACAGAGCTTTTTGAAAATGTAATTCAAAAAGCTAATGCCCATAGGGGAGGGACGGTGGGGGGTGGGAAGCTGGGGAGAGATAGCAAGGGGAGAAATGCCAGATGTAGGTGATGGGGAGGAAGGCGGCAAATCACACTGCCACGTGTGTACCTATGCAACAATTTTGCATGTTCTTCACATGTACCCCAAAACCTAAAATGCAATAAAATAAATAAATGGGGAAGAAAAAAATAAATAAATAAATAAATAAAAAGATTTCTTAAAAAAAAGCTAATGCCCAAGAGCTAATGCCTTTTCTCAGACATCGACAGAGTAATTCTGGAATGCAAACACTTACTCCTATATTTCACATTCTGAAGAGTCTGGTTTTATAACTTAAAAATATTAACCATAAAAACAAAGATGAACCAGATAGAAAGATTTATTGTATCCATTGGAGATGGGCTTAGCTCATATAAGACATTCGACACAAAAGTAAGGATAGATGGACGCCTAGAACCAATTAAAAATAAATGGGAAGGAGATTTAAGTCTGATAACTTAAGATAAGGGCTGGCAATTATCCTGTCACCTAACCAAACACACCACTGGTACTATTCTCGGTCACTTGATGTATTTTTAATTATCAAGCGCTTGACTCTAGTTTTAAAAAATTGACTATTAAAAAATATTAAGTTCTTTTTCCAACAAATCGGGGGAGAGCTATCTTTCTCTGTCCACATGGTTTCTATACACAGAGACACAGTGGTGCCGTGCCATTAAAACTGTAACACAAATTACAGAGAAAGAACCTCATCATCTCCTGATCTGTGTTTACCTAATATTAATTCTCAGTTGAATGTGGAAATGGTTAGTTTTGCTTCATTTACCCTGTTAATAGTCTTACACCAGATTACAAGAAAATAGATGAGAAAGAAGGCCCTTAAAATATGGTAAGTAGCTTAAAAGTATTAACCAAACTTGCCCAATGGGAGACAGCACCGCCTTTATGTTCTGGGTAAGAGGGTCCCTGCCCCAGACCTACATGTTAGAGGCTCTCTCATTTCTTACATTATACAGACATACACTTATTGAAGAGGATATGAGCACCTCCATCACGTGGGGTCTGATGCAGCGCAACCCACAACCCCAAACATTCACTCTTGTTTCTAGTATTCTTTGGGCCTCAGGGAAACATTTCTCATCTCTTGCCCATATCCCTGAAACAGAAGGCAGTTGCATCTGAATTCCAGGAAGGTTTGTGGAGTTTGTCCTGCGGTGAACCATGGGGACAGTTTGAGCAGCAGAAGGACTTAGGTATAAGAGAAAAGACAGATTAACTTGTCATATTCTTCCTTTCAGCTTAAATGTAATACTTCTTGCATGCCAAATCATTGTTTCCTAATAGTACCAGATGTCTATTTTCTTCCTTAACTTTATATTCTAATTTGAGATTCTAGAATATTCACAAATTAACACCATATTTACAACAGATGCAGGTAGCAGCTGAGGCATATTTTGCAATATTAAACAAATCATATTACCCTTTAATTTGTATGTAGGAGTGATATATATGAAACCAATATTTTTATTGTCAACTAAACAGATTTTGAATACCAAAACTACAAATGGTTTTATTTATTTATTTTTTGAGACGGAGTTTCACTCTTGTTGCCTAGGCTGGAGTGCAATGGCACAATCTTGGCTCACC
This sequence comes from Cebus imitator, assembly GCF_001604975.1. Classification (NCBI taxonomy): domain Eukaryota; kingdom Metazoa; phylum Chordata; class Mammalia; order Primates; family Cebidae; genus Cebus; species Cebus imitator. The sequence goes on from NW_016107377.1 coordinate 1,867,875, forward strand.
GCAATGTCTGCCTCCCAGGTTCAAGTGATTCTCCTGCCTCAGCCTCCCAAGTAGCTGGGATTACAGCCATGCGCCACCATACCTGGCTAATTTTTTGTATTTTTAGTAGAGACAGGGTTTCTCCATGTTGGTCAGGCTGGTCTTAAACTCCTGACCTCAGGTGATCTACCAGCCTCAGCCTCCCAAAGTGCTGGAATTACAGGTATGAGCCACCATGTCTGGTTAAATTATTTTATTTTTATAAAAATACTTCAAATATATAATTAAATTCTTTTAAATTAAGTGAAAATTCAGCTTTATACAAAATTTTTATTTAAAGTATTTTCATTCAATATTTCTGCTTCCGGGAAGATGGAATAGACATACTTAGACATATCTATTTCTCCCATTAAGTACAACTAAAAACTTTGGAAATCATATATGAAATGAAGATAAAAAGATACTGAAAAGTAAAGAGAGGTAAGCAGACTGGCTAAAGACTCCAAAGCCCAAGGACTAACAGAGTGGTGAGTTCTCTGGAATTTTTTTTTTTTTTTTTGCCTCATATATCTCAGATTTGGAACTAAACAAAACAGTAACCCAGAAACATCAAAGTCACAGACCAGAAACACCTCCACAGAAGGAGCAGCCCAGCAAGACAGGAAAATTTTACACAATAACCACTCCTCTACCAACAAACATCACAGAAAATAAAGAAATAAACAAACAAAAACCTGTGGCCCACTCCTACCCATGACAGCAAAGTCCAAGTAGAAGCCATTTCTCTACCCTTGAGGGACTGTAATGAGGTGTCTAACACACCTTCTGGAGTGATGTCAGAGAAGGTCATATAGGGAGCTAAGACTTTCAATCCCACTGGCCAGTAACAAGCTGCCAACCCACTTCACACCATGGTGTCCATGGAGACAACACTAGAAGCCTGAACTTATACCCTGTCTTCCGACAGGTATCAAAAGGCTCTTTTCCTCTCTTCTGGGGTGGTGCTAGTGGAGGCCAAATAAAGAGTCCAAGTTTTCATGACTATCCAGCAGTAATAAAGCACCTTCACTGTAGAGTCAATGGAGATGACATGGGGAGCCAGAACTCCAATCCTCACTTCACAGTAATAAGAAGCAGCCCCCTCATGTGTCAGTTGTCAACAGAGGACAAAGTAAAGAACATGGTCTTTACCTTCACTTTGCAATAATAAAGTGGTAACCCCCACCCTCGTCCCCTGCCACGGTGGTACCAAAAAGGCCAACAAAACCAGAAAGTTCAAATGAAATGAAGAGTCTGAGACCACGATATGAAAATGTTCAGGTTTCGTGCTTGCTTCGGCAGCACATATACTAAAATTGGAATGATACAGAGAAGATTAGCATGGCCCCTGCACAAGGAAAATGTTCAGGTTTCTATTGAAAAATCATTCCTCATACCAATAGCCAAGAATATCTCAAACTGACTGAAGAAAGACAATCAATAAATGTCAATGCTGAGGTGAAAGAGAGATATTAGAATGGTCCTACAAAGATTTTAGAGCAGCTATCCAAATTGAAAAGGAAGAAGTTAAATTATCCTTGTTTGCAGATGATAAGATCTTATATTTGGAAAAACCTAGACTCCACAAGAAAACTATTAGAACTGATAAATTCAGTTTACAAAACTCGAATATGAAATTGACATATAAAAATCAGTAGCATTTCTTTATGCCAACAGTGAACAACATAAAAAATAAATTTTAAAAGTTATAGCATTTATAATATCCACACATAAAATTAAATACCTAGGAATTAAACAAGTGAAAGATCTCTATAATGAAAACTACAGAACACTGATGAAAGAAATGGAACAGGACACCAAAAAGGGAAAGATATTCCATATTCATGGATTGCAAAAATCGATATTGTTAAAATGTTCATACAACCCAAAGAAATCTACAGATTCAATGCAATCCCTATCAAAATACCAATGACATTCTTCACAGTAATAAAAAAAAACAATCTGAAAATGTATATGGAACCAGAAAAGACCCAGAATAGCCAAAACTATATGAAGCAAAAAAAAAAAAAAAAAAATCAAACTGTAGAAATCACATTACCTGACTTAAAATTATGGTACAGAGCTATAGTAACCAAAACAGTATGGTACTGGCATAAAAATCAACACATAGACCAATGGAACAGAATAGAGAACCCAGAAACAAATCCACACACCTACAGTAAACTTATTTTTAACAAAGGAGCCAAAAATATACACTGGGGAAATGACAGTCTCTTTAATAAACGGTGCTGAGAAAACTGTATATCTATATGCAGAAGTTGAAACTAGACCCCTATCTCTCACCATATATAAAAATCAAACCAAAATGGATTAAAGACTTAAGTTGATGATCTCAAACTATGAAACTACTACAAGAAAACATTGGGGGAAAATCTCCAAGAAACTGATCTGAGCAAAAATTTCTTGAGCAGTTCTACATAAGCACAGGAAACCAAAGCAAAAATAAACAAATGGGATTGCACCAAATTAAAAAGCTTCTGCTCAGAAAAAAACACAATCAACAAAGTAAAGAGACAACCCAGAGAACTGGAGAAAATATTTGCAAACTACCCATCTGACAAGGGACTAATAACCAGAATACACAAAGAGTTCAAATAACCCTATAGGAAAAACATCTAATAATTTGATGTTAAAAATGGGCAAAAGATTTGAATAGACACTTCTCAAGAGAAGACATACAGATCACAAGCAGGCATATAAAAAGGTGCTCAACATCATTGATTATCACAGAATGGCAAATCAAAACTATAATGAGATATCATCTCACCCCAGTTATAATGACTTATATCCAAAAGACAGGCAATAACAAATGCCAGTGAGGATGTGGAGAAAAGGGAACTCTTGTACGCTGTTGATGGGATTGCAAATTAGTACAACCACTATGGAGAAAGGTTTGGAGGTTCCTCAATAAACTAAAAATTGAGCTACCATATGATTCAGCAATCTCACTACTGGGTAGAGAGATTTCCTAAAGAAAGGAAATCAGTATATAGAGGAGATATCTGCATTCATGTTTGTTGTAGCACTGTTCACAATAGCTAAGATTTGGAAGCAACCTAAATGATGATCAACAGATGAAAGAATAAAGAAAGTGTGGTACATATATACAATCGAATAGTATCAAACCATAAAAAAGAATGTGATCCAGTCATCTGCAACAATACAGATGGAACTGAAGATTATCATGTTAAGCAAAATAAGCCAGGCCTAGAAAGACAAATATCATATGTTATCACTTATTTGGGGGATCAAAAAATTAAAACAAATGAACTCATGGAGATAGAGAGTAGAAGAATGGTTACCAAAGGCTAGGAAGGGTAATGAGGGGGCTGAGAGGAAGTAGAATTAGTAAATGGGTAAAAATATAGTTACAAAGAATGAATAAGACATACTATTTCTTACAACATGGTGACTATAGTCAATAACTTAATTGTACATTTTTAAATAACTTAAAGAATGTAATTGGTTTGTTTGTAACTGAAAGGATAAATGCTTGAAGGGATGAATGTTCCATTCTCCATGATGTGTTTATTTCACACTGCATGCTTGTATCAAAATATCTCATGTACCTCACAAATATGTATACCCACTATGTACCCACAAAATATAAAAATTTAAAGAAAATACTTTAGAACAGCCATAAAATAGTGCTTCAGTGAGCAACGATGAACATGAATAAAGCAAAAATCTAGAAAATCTCATCAAAAAAATAAAAGAGATGAAGAACCAAATTGAAATTAGAGAACTAAAAATATAATAACCAAAATAACAATCTCAGTAAGTGAGCTAAACAGTAAACTGGAAGATAGAACAATAGGAATTACTCAATCTGAACAACAGAGAGAAAATAGACTAGAAAAAAATGAGCAATGTCTCAGGAATAATAACAGAAAATCCAACATTCATGTCAATGGAGTTGGAGTGGAGAAAGATGGTGGGCCTTAAGAAGTACTCAAACAAATAATGACTAAAAAACTTCTTAAATTTGGCAAGAGACATAAATCTATAAATTGAAGAAGCTAAGCAAACCCCAAACAGGATACACCCAGAGAAATCCATGTCAAGTCATATTATAATTAAACTTAAGGACAAAGAGAAAATCTTGAAAGGAGTCCCCCAAAAATATGATACTTTCTTATAAGGGAAAAAGAATTTGAATGATAGTGGATTTCTTATCAGAAACCATGGAGGCCAGAAAAACAGTTACAATATTTTTAAATTGCTGAAAGAAAAGAGCTATCAATCTGAAATCATATCCAGCAAAAAATATTCTATAGAAATAAAAGGGAAATCAACATACTCTCAGATGAAGGAAAACTAGAAGACCTACCCTAAAAGGGTAGCTAAAGGAAGTTCTGTAAACATAAAAGAAACTCTTAAATAATCTTGGAACATTAGGAAGAAAAAAAACTTAATAAACAAATATATAGGTAAAGACAGTAGTCCTTTCTTCTCCTGTTGAATTTCTAAATCGTATATTGTGGTTAAAGCAAAACGATAACACTGTCTTATATTATTCTAGATGAGTGTAGAGAAAATACTTAAGACAATTATATTATAAATGGGGGAGGGTACAGGGATATAAGGGAGGTTAAGACTTCCACATATTCACTTGAACTTGTAAATTGACAACACCATTAGGCTATGTTAAGATATATAAATATGATGTGATTCCTAGAACAGCCATTTTAAAAGTTGCACAGAGAGATACAACAAAAACACTAGAGATAAATCAAAGTGGAATTCTAAAAAAGGTTCAAGTAATCCACAGGAAGTCAGGAAAAAGAAAAACAGAAAAATGAAAAGGCAATGAGAATAGAAAGGAAAAAAAAGAAAATGGAATACTTCAGTTCTATCAATAATTACATTAAATGTAAATGGTCAAAATAGATCAATTAAAAGACAGACATGAGGAGAGCAAATCTTAAAACATAACCCAGCTATCTGCTGTCTAAATGAAACTCACTTCAGACACAACAATATTGGCAGGCTGAATGTAAAAAACAAAATGAAAAGAGATGTCTGATGCAAATATTAATCAAAGGGAAGCAGGATATGCTATATCGTATCAGATAAAGTAGATTCCAAAGCAAAGAAAATTACCAGACCCAGAGAAAGGCATCATGTAATAATTAAAGGGTCAGTTTCTCCAAGAAGACAACTCTAATTCTAAATGGGTATGCAGTAAAAAACACAGCTGCAAAATATATGAAGCAAACACTAATAGAACTAAAAGAAGAAACAGACAAATCCACAATTATAGTTAGAGACTTCAATACCCCCTCTCAAAATTGTTAGAATAACCAGACAGAAAATGATCAAGGACATAGAAGAATTCATCAACACCATCAACCAACAGAATCCAACTTACATTGATAGAACGTTCCACTCAACAATAGCAGAATACTCCCCTCCCTGTGTCCGTTGTGGGGGAAATAGGGGAGGGACAGCTGGGGGAAGGCAGTTGGGGAGAGATAGCATGGGGAGAAGTGCTAGATGTAGGTGATGGGGAGGAAGGCAGCAGATCACACTGCCACATGTGTGCCTATGCAACAATCTTGCATGTTCTTCACATGTACCCCAAAACCTAAAATGTAATAAAATAAAATAAAATAAAAACAATAGCAGAATACACTTTCTTTTCAGGTACCTATATAACATCTACCAAAAAAAGATCATGCCCTGGGCCCTAAAACTAACCTCCACAAATTTAAAAGAACTTAAGTTATACAGAGTATGTTTTCTGCCCACAATGAAGTCACACTAAATAACATTAACAGAAAGGTAACAGGGGACTCTCCAAACACTTGGAAACTAAATAAAACACCTCTAAATAATCCCTAAGTCAAAAAAGAAGTTTAAAGGGAAATTTTAAACATACATTGAAATAAAAGAAAATTAAGGTACAATATACCAAAATTTGTGGGACACAGGTAAAGCAGTGCTGAAACATAAGTTTATAACACTAAATGGATATATTCAAAATTTTAAAAGTCTTAAATCAATAATATTTTTTCATTTCAAGACCTACAAAATGAAGAGCAATCTAAAATAGGCAAAAGAAAGAAAATAATAATGATTAAAAGCAGAAATCAATGAAACTGAAACATAGAAAAATCAATGAAACATAGAGCTGATTCTTTTAAAAAGGCCAATAAAATTGGCAAAACTCTAGAAAGACTGACAACAAAAAAAGAAAGAAGATACAAATTACCAATATCAGAAATGAAACAGGGGATATCATTAAAGATTCTGTAGACATCAAACAGATAATAAATAAATACTACAAACAACTCTAGACACTTACATTTGACAAATTCCTCAAGAATACAAACTACCACAACTTACCCAATATGAAGTAGATCATTTGAATAGCCTTGTAGCTATTAAGAAAATTGAATTTGTAGGCCAAGCACAGTGACTCACACCTATAATTCCAGCACTTTGGGAGACCAAAGCAGGCAGGTCACCAGAGGTGGGGAGTTCAAGACCAGCCTGACTAACATGGAGAAACCCCGTCTCTACTAAAAATACAAAATTAGCTGAACATGGTGGTACATGCCTGTACTCCTAGCTACTTGGGAGGCTAAGGCAAGAGAATCGCTTGAACCCAGGAGGCGGAGCTTGTGGTGATTGTGCCACAATGGCCAAGATTGTGCCATTTCATTCCAGTCTAGCAAAAAGAGTCAGACACCAACTCAAAAAAACAAAGAAAAAAAGAAAGAAATTTGAATTTGTAACTTAAAAACTCCCCAGAAAGAAAGAAATATCCAGAATTATATCCCTCACTGGAGAATTCTACCAAGTGTTTAATGAAGAATTAATACAAATCTGTATGATCTCTTTCAGAAAATAAAAGAAACATTTCCCAATTAATGAAACTAATATTACCCTGATACCAAAACAATTTTTTTTCTTTTGTGAAAAGAAAAACTACAGACAAATATCCCTTGTGAATATTGACACAAACATTCTAAACAAAATATAAGCAAATAGAATACAATAATATATAAAAAGAATTATAAATCAAGTGGTTTTATTCCAGGAATACAAGGCTTGTTCAATAATTGCAAAGCAATCAATGTAATTTATCAACATGGTGAAAATCTGTCTCCATTAAAAATACAAACATTAGCCAGGCATGGTGGCACACACCTGTAATCCCAGCTACTTGGGAGGCTGAGGCAGGAGAATTGCTTGAATCCAGGAAGCAGAGGTTGCAGTGAGCCGAGATCGCACTACTGCACTACAGCCTCGGCAACAGAA
>NW_016107377.1:1875189-1883989 GCF_001604975.1 Cebus imitator
AAAAAAAAAAAAAAAAAAAAGAAGTAGGAGTAATCAATCTTCCACATCAAAGACTTATTATGTAGCTATAATTATCAAGTCTGTGTGGTGTTGGTGGAGGGATAGACACATAGATCAGTGGAACAGAATAGAGAGCCCAGAAATAGGCACACACAAATATGCCCACTGACTTCGACAACAGTACAAAAGCAATTCAACAGAGGAAATACAGATTTTTCAATAAATGGTGCTGAAGCAAAAAAATATATTTTATTTATTTATTTTTGCCTATGTATTTTGCCATACATAGGCAAAAATAAATAAATAAATAAATAATATAAATAAATTGAGCAGGCGCAGTGGCTCATGCCTGTAATCCCAGCACTTTGGGAGGCCAAGGCAGACAGATCACGAGCTCAGGAGATCAAGATCAGCCTGGCCAACATGGTGAACCCTGTCTCCACTAAAAATACAAAAAAAAAAAAAAAATTAGCTGGGCATGGTGGCTCAGGCCTATAGTCCCAGCTACTGGGGAGGCTGAGGCAGGAGACTTGCTTGAACCCAGGAGGCGGAGATTGCAATGAGCTGAGATCACGCCACTGCACTACAGCCTGGACGACAGTGTGAGGCTCCATCTCAAAAAAATAAATAAATAAATAAATAAATCTTAACCTAAATTTCACACCTTACACAAAAATTAACTCAAAATGGATCACAGACTTAAATGTAAAATACAAAACTATAAACTTTTAGAAAAAAATGGGAGAAAATCTTTGTGATCCAGGACTAAGCAAAGCATTACACTGACACCAAAAGTACCATCCATAAAAGGAAAAAGTGATAAATATTCAGAGATTAAGATGAGGGAAGTATATGTGGCTATAAAAGGCCAACATCAGGGATCCTTGTGGCGATAGAAAAATTTTTTATCTCAACTGTATCAATGTCAATTTCCTGGTTGTAAAACTGTACTATAATTTTATAAGATATTACCATCGGAAGAAATTGGGTAAACGGCACATGAGATTTCTTTGTATTATTTTATACAACTGCATGATTATCTCAAAATAAAAAGTTTAATTTTAAAAATTAATTCACTATTTATAATTTGTATGTATTTTCAAACTTTAACATAAAATTGTAAATGCTTTAGAAAAAAACTTTTCAATAATATACCTGAAATGTAATGTTAAACAAACTTTCACTTTTTAACATTTACTTCCCTTTGAATCTTTGATGAAAATACACTCAAGTGCCATTTTGATTATATTATTCCCTTGTTTGAAAACCCTTGTGTGGCTCTCCAGGGCCTTCAGGATTAAACTCCATGGCTTGGCACGCAAGCCATTCCTGTTTTAGATCCTTGACCATCAACCCAACTCATTCTTCCCTGCGGCCCACCTGCTCATGCCCCGCCAACTCTTGACCACTTGAATTTCTTTAATGTACTTTGCTATTTCATGCCTCTTTTCCTGCTCCCTTCACCTGACAAACACTCCAAAGACATCTCATATCTTTTAACACACTCAGCTAAACTCACCTCCCCTAGGAGTTCTTGCCTGTTCCTCCCCAGGGGGCCAGCCCATCAAAAATCCACCATCCCTCTACATCTGTCCTGTAACCTGTACATTGATCTTGGTACCTAACAGTTGCTTCTGTGTCTTTCTCTCTCTTCAAATCTGCAAATGCCTTGGGAGTTATTATCCATCTGTATATTATCCATCTTTGCATTTCCAGTACTTTAAATATTGCCTGGTACATATTAGGCAGTTAATATATTTGTGGAATGGCTGAATATCTAGCTTAAATGATTCCTCCAGTCTGTTGATTTCCTTGATCTCCCCTTTTCTCATCCTTCCTCCAATATACTTAATTTCTTACTCTCCTGAAGTACTTTAGTCTTTGTTCCCAAAACTAATGTGGAATTAATGTATCATCTTGCCATCAGCTGTGTGCATACTTGCCTAAGAGTTCCTCAAAAGTGAGCAGTGTCCATTTTTTAGACACTTTCTAGGCACATCGAAAGGCTCAAAATTGATCAATAAAAGAATTAACAAATGAATTACCATGCAATACCTTATATACTATACAATATTGCTTTTTTTTTTTGCTTTTATATAGACACACACACATACAGAGAGACAGTAGGACAAATAAAAACCACATAGCCCACAAGGAAGAGCCCTGTGTAAGCAATAGCACAAACAACAAAGAATGAATACACAGTCGGAATCATTGCACAGCTTTTGAATTTGGGGTTAGTTCCTGCAGATTATTTTTTGGGACTGATGGAAGGAGGTAAAGTGTGAAATCTTCACATCATTTCTAGCTGCCTAGAGAGAAATCCCAGTATGAGTCCTATTTTTCACATACAGAGAAAAAAAGAGACACAAAGATATGTTAAAATCACCAAATGACACATTTTAGTTTTATTCACAGTCCTAGCCTTGATGAATTTACAATCTACTTTTAGGTATAATCATTCCAAACATTTGCCTTCAATAAAATTTGAGTAATTTAATGTAATAAAAAAAATACATGGGAAAGAGTGTGAGCTTTGCTTCACATGGGCCTGAATTCAAGCCCTGGGTTGATCCTTTCTAGTTATAGAAATCTGCAAGCTCTGAATCTGTTTTCTTAGCTGTAAAATGTGATATTAGGGCATCAACCTGTGGATGGGTGTGAGAATTAAATAGGATAATGTATGTAAATTGTGGAGCATAATGCCTGGTACATAGCAGGCCAATAAATTATAACTGTCCCTTTCCCTGTCAAAGGCACCAATCTCTGGGTTATGAATTCCAAAACACCTTCACATGAAATATTTTTCTCATTTAAACCATATTAGAAACCAAAGTTATAGCACCAGGAGAATACTTAAGAAAAGTATGATATGCATAAAAAAATCTTATGTTAGACACCCTGCAGGGCTTTCAGTAAATACTTGCTGACTGACAAATGCGTAGTTGTAGCATAAAATCACATAGATGGAAAGAGATAACATCATAAAAAAGTAATTTGGAGTCTGCACAGGATAATGATTATACTTCAATAAGTATTTTATTTTTTAAAGCAAAAGTAAAGGAAACGGAAAATCATTTTTTTAAATCCAGTTTTCTTTTATAGCCACAAGTTTATATAAACACCTATAGGCACAGTACCAAAAATACTGGTATCTTAAAGGAAAAAAATTGCTGCATTGAAAGCAAAAGTGTTCCAAATATAAAGGGACATGTGTATTCGCAACATGTGACCATCTCTTTCCAAATGACCCTGGAAGCAGGAGACCTCGCCACCCTAGGCACCCATGACTAAAAGCCTGCTAGAACACTTCCTAGAACATCATTGCCCTGAAGACAGTGTTTACCTAACAGATACTTATTAAGATTCCAAGTCCCATGCTAGACTCTGGAACACCATGATGGACAGATAATGATCCCCGACCCCAAATAGAGAGATAGACCTATAAACAAATAATTGACAACAGAGAGTGACTAGCTGTTCTGAAGGTATATATGAGGACACATTGTGGCACAGAGTGGTCTGTTTTACCTGAAGTATTAAGAGATATTTCTCAAACATAGGAACAACTGAGCTGGACCTTCTTAAAAGATAAGAAGCTTGCCACAAAGGAAAGGACAGTCCATGCAGGGAGAACGTCTTGGACAAGGCTGAAATTATGGGGTAAATTGGGGAAGTGTGGATAGCTCCATAAAAATTGGGACATTTATAAGGCATACATTATGTATGTGTACATAGTATCTAACATGTGTAGTATAAACACATCTTAATATACTTGTGCAATCGACAGCAAATAATTATTCCCATTTTGTTGACGTATGTACCATACCCTTTACCTCCTTATTCTGTGATTCACCTAATCACTCATCAGATTCACCTCACAATGTTAAATTTAACACCTGAAATATAACTAGTTATAGGTCATTAAATGGCCCTCAATCATCGATGCCTTGCTTTTCACAGGTTCTTACATTCTTATGGGACAGGTCACTCACAATTATAATGACTATGGGAAGGGATGGGAAGGAAGGGGGCTGAGAGATAGAGGGATACAACTTCCCAGTGTGGGCATCTCAATGGCCCAACAAAGCAACCCAGCGCCCTAGAGGAATACATATTTTGGAATTGTTCATAATAGGATGGAACTATGAATAGTGCACATCATCTAGGTACACAGTGAAACCTAAGACACAGGTTGTTTATTCCACAAACAAAAATGGTAAATTTTCCTCCAAGATTAAAAATAAAGATAGCATATGACAGTTTGTGGGGAGGCCCAAAACACCCTAGGGTTTTGTGCTACTACAGATTATTTGACTTATGCTGCAGGAATAGCCAGTGTGCTGCACACAGGTTTCCCCTGTGGAAGACATCACTAGATAATCTCAGCTGTTTCTCCATTGAACCTGAGAGAAGGGGATAAGCGAGGTCAAAGAGTGAAACTATTTGTTGTGCTCTTAAAAATAATGATTTCTAGGTGTCAATCTAGGCCCTGTGGTTGAGTTTAAATTACCACTTCAAAATAGCATCCACTCAATTTTATGTCCCACACCTGCCACAAAGTGGCTATGTGACCTTTCCTAAGGTCACATAATTTATCTGCGTTTCTAATTCCGCTTCTGTAAAATGAAGAAATAAACCAGACAACCTTGAAAGTCAGCTCCCTTTCTGACAGTTTGCCATTCTTTCCTTTTTTCCTCTGTATCTAGTTTAATCTCAAGGCTCCATCTGTATTAAGAATCAATTATCTTGGGCAACAGAAACCCAACTCCACGTGAGTGGATTTTTGGCCCAAACAGTATAGTTCCACTGAAGCGCCCCATGGGCCTAGATGGTCAGTGCCTTTACCCCCAACCTTGGGCATATGTGTGCTAGATGTACAGCTGCCAAAATACTGACTGCTGCCCCAAAGTGGTAACTTGAAAATCAACATCTCACTTGTACTCTGTGGTTTCATTTCCTGCCCAGAAATGGAGCTCAGCGTTGCAGATGGGGCCTTAGGTAATAAGCACTTCTATGAGAGGTTCTGCATTCAGCATAGTTTCCTTTACTGGGAGATATCGGTAAACGTTCACAGAGCCTCTTCTTTTCATGGGGTCAGGCAGAAAGTACAATTTCAATAGACCCTCATCTTGGATTCCCTACTTCTGGATGAATGAAATGAGTAGGAAACACATTCTGGAATGTGAAGAGCATGCTGGTGTTGTGGTGGTGGGTGTGGATCCCCCAACAGTGGTTTCAGGCCCTGGATGGGGGAGGAGAGCCCTTTAAGTGTACCAGCAAGCAGGCAAAGGAGCACAGCTGCACTGAGTGGCCCTCCAGGAGGACCACAGGGTTGCCCTGGGCAGAGACCTCCCCCAGCTCAGCAGCACTGGGGCATGGCTTTCCAGGGCAATGAACTCTGTACATTTGTAAGAACATATAGAACAGTGTTTAAAAGCATGATATAAAGCCAGAGACCTGAATTCAAGTCCTGCCATTTACAGCTTTTAAGATTTGAGCTTTCTAAGCTTCAGTTTCCTCATTCACGAATAGCAGAATCTAATTACAAAAATCATCGAGAGGATTAAATAAGACAATGAATATTAACCAGTAAAGTGTAGTCTCCAGCACACAGTGCTGTGCTGACCCTTACTGGACCCTGAGACAAAAGAAAAAATCCATAATAATGATCCAATCTTTTTTAAAATTTTGATATTTTGTTCAGCTTGAAATTTTTGCATTAATTTTTATTTTTTAAAATACTGCATTAAAATATTACTTATCTTGATTAGTGAGGGGTTTTTTTTACACTCCTTACATTTTGCACACTTGCCTAAGCACTCAGTAAATGTCAGTTGCTACCATTTTAACAATCACCACACAATAACTACATGTCACAATTTAGCATTTAATTATCTAATGTTTTGTATTAGCTATTGTTCCAAGTTCTTAGGTCTTGTTTTCCCAACTAATTTGTACACTGATTAATGGTGGAAGTTATGACACATGTCTTTTATCCCTAAAACTGCTGAATACATAAGTTGCTCAAGTGAGTACTTATCCAGTGATTGCTTATAGCAAATGGCAGACAATTTATGACTCTACTGTTCTCTAATTGCTTCATGTGTTTGAAGGTTTTGGTTTATGATCCTTGAGGGCAGGAATGACATCTGGCATTTTTCCTGAGCCATGTCTGACACAAAGCTGGGGGCACAGAATGAAAGAACAGGCAGGGACCTTTGGGTTCATCTAATCCCACCTGGTCATTTTACAGATAAATCATCTGATGCTCAAAGAGGTTGCATCATGTGACCAAACCCTTAGTGAATGAGCTGGGATGAGAAATTAGGTCTCCCAGGATGTTTCTTCTCCAGTATTTTGTTAATTTTCTTTGATTTCTCTATGCCCTTGACTACCAACCACAGGGTTCCGCAAGTAGGAAAAATTTTTTTGAATGACGTAGATTACTGATTTCTGAAACTTAAGTAATCTTTGCTTAAAAGTAGTATAGGGAGCCATTGCTTGGAAAATTGTATGTATATTTACCAACTATCCATATATCCTGGTTCAGTCTGACAAGATGGTTAAGAGACTACTGGGTTTGGAGTTGTTAGAGGGCTCTGTGTTCAAGTCCTAGCTTCACTATTTCCTATCTATGTGACCTTGGATGAAATTAAGTTTTTAATTTTTCTCATCCAAATCGGGAACACAATAATGGTACCTACCACACAGAATTATAAAAAATTATACAGAATAAAAGCATGTAAAGAATAAAGTAGACTACCTAACAAATAGTAAAAGCTCAACAAACATTAGCAATTATCACTATTCTAAAAGTTAAGTCCTAAGAGTTAGGTGGACTGGAAGGCAGATGAATAGATTTATATATATGATTCTATAATGTATCTACATTTTGTTATTATTATGTACAGTTCTATAATATGCTCACACTTTTTGATAATAGTTGGGAATGGAGAGCTAAATTATCAGTCAAGCACATATGATAATGCTATATTTATTTCTTAAAGCTTCATAAATAACTCTTATTAGAGTTATTCTGTGGGATCTTAGTTCCTTATAACCAGGACCCCCAGACACCTAGCTCTGGAAATTTTGCAGATTTCCAAAAGCACCAATAGTCCAGGTCAGGAGAATATAAAGAGGAACCTGCCACAGACTCAAGAGTATCTAACCATAATTCCATTTTTAATTTCCTCTCAAGAGAAAATAAACTATGTTAGCAAGGAAGCCCACTTCCTAACCAGAAGCCCAGACAAATCTATTAAGACATTCCATGACTTGGAATATTGCCAGTGCAAAGCCGGGGCTATGAACAATGGATTGGGTAACTCAGAGAAACCAACTGCACAAATGAGATCACACAACACCTCACCTGCTTTAATTCTCTTTTGGCCTCAGCACAAAGCAAGGGTCCAAGCCCAAACTTACATGACTTCACAGGAAGATGTGAGGAGGAAGACTGTGTGAAAAGTATCCTGTTGTTTAAGACTGGGAACTTGAGGGGAAGAAATAGATCTGGATATACCAAATTTCCAAAGAACACAATATTTTGGATTTTTGCAGCATCTTGATTCCAAAATGTTCAAATCACTTCAACCTTGTCTGGCATTAACATGTCAATGAAGCAGCTAGGAGCTCACTGGGGGTCACAAAACTTTAAAAAGCACCTAATATTCAAAGCTCTTTGGTAAGGAAAACACGAGAATATTATAAATTAAATTCTTTTTTCATTCTGAGTCAAACCCTCTGGTGGCAATCTGAATGTTCTCTTAAAATGCAAGTGTCCCAAAAGCAATGTGGTATCCTAAATTGGATCCTAAAACATTGAAAAAGGATATAAATGGATAAACTGGTAAAATCCACAAAATGTCCATAGTTTAGATCATAATTTAGTTAACAGTGTTATACCATGCCAATTTCTTAGTTTTGACAAATGCACCATTGGTTACATTAGATAGTAATAATAGGAGAAGCTGAAGAATGAAAGGTAGACAGGGTCTATATACTTATCTTTGCAACTTTTCTATAAATCTATAATTATTCCAAAGTTTAATTAGTTGTTTAGTTTTAAAATCACACACAAAAAATAGTAAGTTAAGGTTTCTTGGCTGAAGAACTTTTATTTGGTGAGTGGGAGAGATGGGAATTATAATTCTTTCTCCTTAAAGAAAAGAATATTAAAAGGACAACTAGCTCCAACTTTTTACTAAACGTCAAATAAAAGATGGTGGCCAACTTCTTTTCCCATCAAGATACTTTATGTTGGGAACATAAAAAGAATTGGGAATTGGGCTCCCCAATCTGTAAAATGGAGATAGTAATACCTCTCACCAGCACTACTGTGGGGAATCAAGGAGACAGCGGACATAGAGCACTCCACATGTCTGGAGTTGGGTAAGAGCCCTTTCCTTTTGCTCCTTCTCAGGCCATCCCCACAGGCCCTCCTGCAAGCCTCTCAAGAAAGCTCTATAAATCAAAAATAAAATTCTGCACCCCCCAATCATCTGAATGGACCCTCCTCTCAGCCAAGGGAATTCCAAAGTTAACCTGAAAAACTAGCTTAGGCCTTGATGGGAAGAGGAACCTAGACATACCTCATTATACCCTCCTCCCTTTCAGAATTACTGGTAGAACAAACTCTTTAATTCTGATATGCATTTATAATTTATTCTCTCTGAAGCCTGCTACCTGGAGGCTTCAAATGCATGATAAAACTTTGGTCTCCACAGCCTCTTATCATAACACAGATATTCCTTTCTATTGATAATAACTCTTTTTCTTTCTTTTGCTCTTTTTT
>NW_016107377.1:1884004-1941614 GCF_001604975.1 Cebus imitator
ATGGAATTTTGCTCTTGTTGCCCAGGCTGGAGTGCGATGGTGCAATCTCAGCTCACTGCAACCTCTGCCTCCCAGGTTCAAGCGATTCTCCTGCCTCAGCCTCCTGAGTAGCTGGGCATGCACCACCACATCCAGCTAATTTTTTTGTATGTAGTAGAGACGGAGTTTCACCATGTTGATCAAGCTGGTCTCAAACTCCTGGCCTCAGGTGATCCACCCACATCAGCCTCCCAAAGTACTGGGATTACAGGTGTGAACCACCAAGCCCAGCCAATAATAACTCTTTCAACCAATCGCCAATCAGAAAATCTCTGAATCTGCCAATGACCTGGAAGTCTACTTTCCCCACTCTCACTTCCGATTGTCCTATCTTTCCAGATCGAACCAAATGTACATCTTACATGTATTGATTGACGTCTTATGTCTGCATAAAATGTATAAAACCAAGTTGTAGTCCAACCACTTTGGGTACATGTTCTCAGGATGTCCTAAGGGTTGTGTCACAGGCCATTGGTAAATCATATTTGGCTTGGGATAAATCTCTTCAAATATTTTACAGAGTTCGACCCTTTTCATTGACAGCTCTCATAGGTAGGCCCTCTGGGCAGCAGCAACTGCTCCTCTGTCTCATCAGGCAGGGTCCCCTGTGTTCCTGACCTCCCGAGGAGCTGCTGAATGGCTTAGCCCCTGGACAGTGAGTAGTGGCCTCTCAATTCCACTTCTAGGGAGCAGCTTACACTCTGCTGGCTCCTGCCAAGTTTATGGCAGCAGCTCTGTCCTTGCACCACTTTTTAAAGAATGGCCCACCCATCACTCTGTTGAGATAGAGAGACAGAAAAACCTACCACATACTTGTTGATTTACTTTCTAGCTGAAAGTGAGAAGGAAAACAATGAGCCATGAGCTAAGGCTAGGACCCAGCCCTGCTCAGTGAGTGTTGCTTTCTCCACAGTGGCTCATTTCCAGAACAACACTTGCTCCCCTTGGCTTGGCACAATGTTAAGTGCATCCACACGGACTCACTGTCCTTTGCTTCAAGGAAACTCTTAAATTAATTAGGCCTTGTCACTTTGTGACCGTGTAGAGCCCATCTGCTCTTCTTGGCTTTGTCTGGTCTCATGGATAGAGAATATTTAGTGAAATTGCCAAGTTTCTTTGTCCTACCTCCATAGGGTATGACTTTTCTTGAATAATCTCCATTCCAAATATTCTGCCTTATTGTTACCAGAAGCAATCCAAATGTCCCCAAAATTAAAAACATTTCAGCATGTAAAGTATGTTCTCCCAGACAGTCTCGTCTACCTAACGCTGACCACATATTCTATGCTAGCCCATGGGCAGTCTTCAAAAATAGTCAAGATATCCATTGGGTCTGTGGGTTCTGTCAAGAACGTTTGTCATGCTTTTTGGCCACTTGGCATCTGAACCCCCTTCCAATGTTTGGGGAGTCCTCCCTGTGAAGCAGATCTGATCTCCCTCTACAGAGGCTAGCAATCACGGATATTTGTTTCACCACCTTCCCTTGCAGCTGCAGGGCTGGCCATAAGCTAGGTTCCACCAATCAAATGCACCTAACCAAGACTTTACATTGGAAACTAGTGACACATCAAAGCAGGAGTCACTCTGGCAACGGGACAACTCCATCCAGCTTGCTGATGCACCAGCGGCAGCAGAGTCAAGGGTTGTTTCCAGCATCTACTGTCAGTGTGGCATGAGGACAAGCTACAATATCTGCATCCATCAGGAATAGCACTGGGTTTTCACCAGACCAGTTCTCCAGCACAATTTGCATATTGTTCCTGGCTTCGTAGCTCCTGAGTCTGGCCCTTGGACCTTTCTGGAAATTTTGTGAGCCAGGGCCAGTTTCATAGCTATGCAACCTATGCCATCACACAGGGCCCCAGGTTCAGCAGGGCCCTGTGCTTGGTTTAATGCTCTGCTATTGTCGTCTTGCAATTTTTACAGTTCTTTTAACAAGAGGCCTCACTTTTCCATTTTGCTTGGATCCTGAAAATTATGTAGCCAATCCTGCTATGAGCTAGCTTTAGGTCAAGGAGTGCTTAACTTCTTATGCCCATGAGCCCTTGGTAGTGTGGTGAAACCTAGAAAGCTTAGGAGGAATGTTTTTAAATGCACAAAATGAAATATACAAAAGGAAATCAATTATATTAAAATACAGTTTAAAATTTTAAAAAAATATGTTATAGCACTATGTGTGTTTTTCGTATTAATGCATTAAAAAAATCTAATGGCAGATTTAAAAAACATCTGTTACTGAAAAGTAGTAATGAGCATAAATATTATTGGGAATGTCTACCACAAGTGAAATATGACTTGAAAATATATGTGATTTCCAAAGATGACAGAGTCACAGGTACCCAGTTTGTTGTGTCCATTCATAACTTAAAAAAATGTTAAATACAGTGAAAGACTATTGAAACAAAAAAGGAATTCATTTGAGTCACAGAGACCCTACATTTTAAGCAAGAAAAGCAAGTTAAAAGCCCTGATTCAAATACATTTCTTTTCCATTTATATCGCCCAAAGCTGTCATTTTGTGACTTACAATCAAGAACCCTGTAGGATACAGGGCACCAGGCACCAGGACCAGCCTAGATATGGCCTAATTCTCCATGCAAATACAATAGTGATAGTGGGCTCCAGGTGACTCAAAGACATAGCCAACGTCGCCCTGCCCTCAGCTGTTAGGATCTTCGAGGGGAGAGCAAGTGTCAATAATGACACTCCAAGATGATGTCTGGAAAACATGTCATAGGCACTACATGTGTGGTATGAATCAAGTGATCTAGAAGGCTGAGCAAGTGGAGGAGGTCCCTTCTAGGTGGGACAATCAACTATTAATCATGGCAGTATACAACGAGATGGGAAATAAGACACATAGCAAAATAACTGTGACTTCAAAGTCCACAGAAAGCTAACAGAATGTTGAATATTTCCCTTGCTCTAACTCAGGATCATTTATTAAAGATTCAATCACCTCTCAGGTATTTCCTTGGGGGCGCTGTCTGTTTGGTTTTGTTTTTGTTTTTGAGACCGAGCCTCACTCTGTCACCCAGGCTGGAGTGCAGTGGCCCGATCTCAGCTCATTATAACCTCTGCCTTCTGGTCTCAAGCAATTCTCCTGCCTCAGCCTCCTGAATAGCTGGGATTATAGGCGTGCACCACCACACCCAGCCAATTTTTGTATTTTCAGTAGAGATGGGGTTTCACCATGTTGCCTGGGCTAGTCTCAAACTCCTGACCTCAAATGATCCTCCCGGCTCAGCCTCCCAAAGTGCTGGTATTACAGGCATGAGCCACTGCGCCTGGCCACCTCACAGTTTGTTTCTTGCATATCTCATAGGAAATCACAAAATACACTCCCCCATGTGCTATTTTCTTCTCCCCTCTTCTACTCCTCCTTTTGGGATAGGGAAGAGCCCTCTGGGGCAAAGGAAATATCTATCTTTTGGACACACTTGAGAAACTCGGGTTTAGCAAAAGTAGACAATAATCCATCTACTGATATCTTGAACTTCTCAAAGTTGTTTTATATCCATTATCACACTTGTGTTCTAGGCATACATTGTTATCCCTATTTTACAGATGAGGAAACGCACGTTCAGTGAAGTTGTGACTTGCTCAAGGTTACAAGGCCAGGTTACAAAACTGGAGGAAAAACTGAGGTTTCTTGCCTGTTAGCTCAGTGCCCTTTCCTCTGACCATGCCTCCCTGTGAATACATCATAAGTAAAGGGAAAGCTGCATCTGAAAGTGAAGTACATTCAAGCAGGTGCTCTAAAAACCAAGAAATGCACACCCCACTTTCTGGACAGCAGGTGTCAGCTAGGAAAGGAGACACTCAAAAAAGAACACAGATCACCAAATCCTCTGGCCCCTAATGGCTCAATTCAATCCTTCAACATAGGATAGAACTCACTTGGCCAGTGACCAGTGCAGTCAATCCCCTTCCTGCCTGGGAGTTACACTCATAACAACAGCAACAGCAGGAAAAAGGCTTCATGAACATAAAAATAAATAAACTTTCTATTTTTAGCAGGGCTGCAGCTGGGAGAGCTTCATTCTCTGCTCTTTAGCTGCAGCATTCTAAGGGAGGCAAGGGTGGAGGGGCTGGGGGATGAGGAAAAGTAGGGGCAGTCACACTGGAAGCCACATTTTCCGTTGCCAAACTAATTACATGCAGACCACAGAAACCAACGTCCAGCCTAGAAGTCTCTGGAGTCTGCAGGTCTGGAAAAACTGGAGAGCGTCGACCAGGAAGTCAGCCCCGTGATTGGGCTATTTTGTGGCCATATATAGAAATAAATAATCTTTTGCCCACATGGTTTTTAGAACCACTGAAAACTGTTGCAGGGGTGGAAGATAAGCTTGTAGATTTTTTTCCCCTCTTCTCTTAGGCTCTAGTTGGAACCTGTGTGATTCTCACAGGAACTCAGATCCAGCATCTTTCAGACTTACACTCTGTGTCCAGAATTCCTGTTAAGACTGCAGCAGTTTTTCCCTGCCCAGCCCTTGCCAACAGCTGGCAACATCAAGAACCTGAGAAAGAGCACTGTAATGCTGGAAGTGGGGAATAATAGCAGCTGCAGTGTCTTCTTTCTGTTCGTCTGGAATAGGATTGGACGTTGCGAGAAGGGAGTTCCAAGGCAAAGGAGCAGCAGACAGGTTCTTTCCTAGAACTGGCACAGCAGCTTTAGGAGAAGTGTGCACCTGATCTGCTTTCAGAAGTGCCTCTTAGCCTTGCCCCTGCCATACTCTGAGCCCGTCACCTTTAATTATGTACTTTCCCCTCTCATGACTTTTTTTCACTCATAATTCCAATTATACTTTCAGCCTTTCATGAGGACACCGAACAGCAGACCCCAGAGACACACAGGAAGGAAAGAACCCAATGCTTTGGGCACTCACAAAGAGGTAAGTGCAAAGTCAGGCACCATGCTCATCTCTGCTCAGAGAAAGCTTCTAAAGCTCCCAGATCTGGCCTTGTGGCCGAGGGTTTTCATTCACTAACGAATGTTGACTGACAACTTACTGTCTGCCAGACACTCCCTGCTCACAAGAGCTCCCAATGCAGTGTGGGGAACAGAGAAACAGGCAATTTTACTACTGCAGAGCAGGCTTCATGCTGGGTCAGCACAGAGTCCTGTGGGAATACAAAGGACTGGCTTCTACCTCCATCTTGGGAAGTCAAGGAGGTGGTGGCTGAGCTGGGACCCAGGCAGGTAGAGATTGGGTAGAGGTCAGAGTTTCTCCTCAAATGTTTCCCATGTAAGGGCAGCTCCCAAATAATAACATAGCAGTGTTTATGTTATTATGTTTAATACATATGAGCTTAATACAAGCCCCTCAAAGTTAGTTGATTTCTAGGGCCCAATAACATGTACTAAGCAAAGCAATTGCTGTCAAATCATGAGAAAGAGAAGATAACTCATAATTTATTTGAATGTCAAATTTCCAGGACCAACGATATAAGCCCTGGAATATTGGGGTTGAAAGAGGTCATGTGGACTACTGAATCCTCTCTCCTGCTATGGCAGTCCCCTCCACAGCACCCCTCCAGGTTGTCATCCAGCCTCTGTGTGAATTGTTTCAGTGATGGAGAACTCATCACTGATCAAGATAACTAGTGAGTTAGTTAGTTTTAAAGGCAGGAGCTAGGGTATATGGTAGCCTTTTACCAGGTCAGAGTTTCTGACTTCTGTCTCCTAGTCTCTCTCCCCTCTAATAAATCCTCCAAAAGGTCACCACATTAACTATCTTTGAGATTGGTCACTCCATTATTCAAAATCTGCAATGGCCCCAATTACCTACCTACAAATTCTAATCTACTTCTAAAAGACAAAAATAGCCCATACCAAAATGTTACATTTTGGTTAACAGAATTATGGATATTTTGTTTTTCTCCTTCATTGTTTTGAGTCTTTCCCTAGTTTTCTACATTGGCAAGAAAGAGGTGGGTGGGGGGCTGTGGGGAGAGACAGAGAGAGAGAGAATCATCAAATAATTAACAAGACTTACCAAAAAAGTCCTATCAAACCGTGTTCATGCTGCGGCCAACTAGAAACCATTCCGTCTTTTCCTATCTTCAGATCTGCACTTCCCATATTCTGGTCAACACACCTCCATCAGGAAGGTTTCCATGAGTGCTGCAGCCCTCACTGCCCTTAAATCCAAAATACAAAATTTAGCACTTCATTATAGGCAGTTTCTACTACCTGCTAATCATTTCAAAGGTCAGTTCCACATTAGATTGTAAATTCCTCAGGAGCTTCTATATCCTATCCTATAGTATCATAGTGCCTACCTAGCATAGTGCAGAGGTTATGGCAGGTTCTTCATAAATATTTATGGATGGATGGATGGGTGGGTGGATGGATGGATGGATGGATGGATAGATGAAATACTATGGCTGTATTTATGAGTTCAGTTGGTTGGAGCACACTTCTAATGCAGTTTCATAGGTCATCTGTTACTATGCTTCTCAAACTGTGGTGTACACATTCCCAAAGGTGTATGAAAATGTGTGTCAAGTGTATGTGAAGCCACAAGATATTAAATAATGTCTTCCTAAAGCAACAATTTCCTACCTTTTAGGGATACTTCAGTGGGGAAATTTGAAGCACTTTTATAGCCATGCTTTCCCAAGTGCAAGAATTCCCCAAAAAGAAAAAGAAAAAAAAAAAAAAAAAAAGAATTCCCTCCAAGGCTGATATCCATATTCTGCATGAGTTCATCAGTCTGGGCTTTGATTCCAGTTACTTTCAGTATGCTATGCAGAGATATTCCTGGAATGTGTCTCTCCAGGTACATTCTTGCATCCTACAAGTAGAGACTTTCGGGCTAGAAGCCAGGCCCCTTGGTTCTAGTCCAGTCATCCAACTACCACGGGCAGCAGCCTCTTCAGGCCCCAGATGCTCATTGACCTTACTCCCTTGACAAAGGTTGGAGCAAAGTAAATAATCTATATGAAACATCACTGCAAACTGAAAACTTACAAAGCTCCAGGTATTATTATTGTCACTGTTATACCAGAACTGGTAATTTAATTCTGTCCCACAGACATCCCACACCCACCCAGTTGATTAAGGTGAGTAGCAATAGGGCTCTGAATTCAGAAAATTCTGGATTGAAACTTTAGTTTCACTGTGCAAGAGTCTCATTCATTTTTGCAAACCTAGTATTTTGCATGATGCTGGGAACATGTCTGTGCCAAATAAATGTATTTCTCACTATTATTTATTGAAATCTCTGTCTGCCACTTACTGATCTTTGACAGATTTTTAAATTTTCCAAATCTGTTTCCACATCTATTAGATTGGTATTATAATAGTACCTCATAGTGTTGTTAGAAATGTAAAGGCAATATGTACAAGCAGTTTAGCACAGTGCCTGGCACGGAGAAAGTCAATAGTAATTAAAACACAGAGAGTGAGTGTACTTTTGAAACTTGACAAATGAAGGCCATCCAGGCTATCCCATTGTTTTGTGATTGTTTTTGTCTGCCCTTCCTTTTACCTGTTATGAGTGAGCTGTTTGTGGCAACATTGATGTTCTGAGTCACTGAACTAGTTAAGGAAGCAAATTTCAAAGCCACAGTTACTTTGTGGGCCCTCAGGGCAAGAGGAATGAACAATTTGAGGCTTCACAGAAACTTCTGCCAGAATGAATGCGCTAGGCAGGGCAAGCTGGTGTTTCCCAGGAATCTCCCTGACAAAGTGACAAGAAGTGCTCTACCGAGACCAAATAAATACTACATGAAACCCGCACGATGGGCTCTCTCAACAAATCAATATGTAAACCCATCCCCAAGGGAAGAGCAGATGACAAGGGAAACCACAAAGAGAGGGAAACTAAGAACTCTGTGGGGCTCTCCTCCCACCTGAGACCCCTGCCACAAATTGGAATCCAGAGGCCTGTTGTTTACATCTGAACAAAGCCAATGCTGAATCCCAACAAAGGGTCCTGAAGAGTAGCCCTGGCTGGTTTATGACTGCCAGAGACAGTGCTATAAAAATAGCTTTAAAGACACAACTCAGGGTGCAGGGCTATGAGCCAGAAACGGAACATGGAAACTGGGCCTTTTCATGCCCCAGAAGCATAAACAAACAAGCCACCACCAGCCTGACCCTCATACTGGAAGAAGTGGGGCATGGTGCACTATCTCTAGAACTTACAGGAGTGCTCAAGAAAGCATAAAATGCATGGAGCAGAGGGGCATGTGTGTGGTGAAAGACAGGTAGATTATTAGAGGAGACATCCAAGAGCTTTTTAAACCTCCTCCAGTGCCAAGATTTGGAGCCACAGCTGTGAAGGGAACACTTTGCCTGGCATCCTGGATGCAGCATTGAAGACATTTTGGATGCAGCATTTAAAAAGGCTCCCAATGAAAGTATACTGTTAACTCCTCTTTTTTAAAAAAGAAAATAAAAACTTTCATATTTAGAGTAGCTTATGTCAGAATTAGGTAATTCAGGAAGAAGACCTGAACAGAAATCTCATTGCAAGAGCCAAATATGATAACCAGTATGAAGGCAGACACTCAAATCTGTTTAGAAGTTGAAAGTCAAAATAAAGAAGCAATGCATTTTAAATGGGCTGTAAAGCACAGGAAAAAAAAAACAAGATTTGGCTGCCTTCATAAGGCAAAGGCCACAGAAGCTGAGGAATTAGGGAAGTAGTGTTGGTGCTGCTCATCAGCTCCAATCCAAGCCCTGTGGAGGCCAGGACTCTTGGCCACAAAGACCCCCAGGTATACACTTCATAAGGCACCACTGGGCCACCCTGAGCCCCCACCACATGGAGTGTCTTCCTGCAGCTCTCTTTATCTCCGCTTCCTACAGCTGTCCTTATGGCTCTGCCACTCACCCTCCTGGAATCCATTTATGTTGCCAGTTTGTATCACCTCTGGGAGATAATTCATTCCATAAATTTATTACTTGCTGCATGAAGTAGTATTTCCGCTGACTTGTCCTGAACTTGCCCCACTTGTAGTTCCAAAGCACTGCTATATTTCAGGATCTGATGAACAAGTCTGTGCTCATCGTATCCACATCATTTGTAGTCTGATCATTTCCTCCTAACAGCCTTCTCCTTGTCAGCAGCCCTGTGACTTCCACTCAGTTCCTCAGAGCATCCAGGTTGCTATTTGGGGACTTTCCCTAACCCCATTTTAACCTTCTCGACCTTCTCACAGTGTTGCAGGCAAGAATACACCAGTTATTGGTAAGAGAAAGATAATGTTCTCAATTTAAAATTTCCCACACCTGAAGAATGTATCCAATTTTGTGCAGCATTGTCCGGGGTACAACCACATTATAAAAGACACAGCTTCCAGGCTCAGAGTTTGCAAACTCATGGGAAACTGTCTTCAGGCAGCACAGGTTGATCAGTACTAGCCAATACTGCAAGTTAACCTGTCTGAAATAGGGCATTGCCAAAAAAGAAATCCAAGTGTAGTCAGTCTTAGCTTCAAAGCAGACTAAGTTCAGTACTTAGCACTCCATTGATTTTCTGAGAGGGAGGCAACACCTGTTTTCTGCAACATACGGATGTGAAACCAGAGATCAACAGGTGCTAAAGCTAGTGAGGGGTGGTCAAAAAGGGGTTCCAATTTCCAGTCTTAGTTTACAAATCTGCTTATTTTGGCTTCTTTAAAAAAAAAAAAAACTTAATATTTTGTTCCACTCCATTTAGTGCCCACAGAGAAAGTCAATAGTTTCTTGACCACTTTCAACTATCCTTAGTGAAAACAAGAAAAATAATAAGGATTAAGCAAAATGTAATGGCCCTGTTGCTGCCTGGGGCTGTTCATGAGTTCATAGGAGTTGGGATTTTACTGCCAAGAGAATAAAATGGTAAGTGAGTACTCCAACCTGCTTTTTCATAAGGGATGTATCATCCACCCAGAGTGAAAACATCCTGGCCAGATGCCCACTTCTTTTCTTCTGCATAATTGCATCTTCTAGTCGTGTCAATACAGCAACAGACTTTGCAGCCTTGGCAGTCTAGTGTGAGAAAATTCACCATCCAGCCCACCTATAAGTCCCAATTTCTCTGCCACAGGAGTTGCAGGTTTTCAGCACTAGACTTTTTTCCTTACTAATTGAGATAGCTAGAGACACCATCTTATGGATGGCCCCTGGTTTCCTTTCTACTATCAGACAACTATGTCCATGAAGCCCTGAGCTCAACTTGATTGCCCTGTTTTTCTCATTTAGTTTCTTCCTTCCTTTTCTCTTAAAAGCAACCCTACATACCCATCACCCTGGCCAGGAACAATCTATAATGTTGCTCCAGACTTCCAGAAAAGCATTTTCTATGGCATCCCCACAATAGGCATCATTCAAGACTCACACATGATCCCTGCTCAAGAGCGGAATTCCTTCACAGAAGGCAGATTCCTCCTCTATAGGTGATATGGTGGTAAAAGGATGCATTGAGGGGTTGGAAACACTTGGATTCAAATCTGGCTCAATCATTTATTAGCTATGTGACCTTGAGGAATTTCCTTAGCTTCCTCTGAACCACAATTTCCTCACCTGTACAATGAGGATAATACAACATCTCATAAATGTGTTGTGAAAGGTTGAATAATATACACACAATAATATGTGTGTAACCCTCCAGGCAAAAGACTTCCATTCCCGTATCTTCAGGTCGGTATTCAAGGCCTTACTATCATCCATCCCAGGCCTGTCTTCCTCATGGCCTTGTTAGACTCTATATTCTGGCCTTAAGCTCCAGGAGCTTTAGAGGAACCTACTGTACACAGGTAGACAATTCCAGGCTTAAAGTGTCCTTACTAATTTCAGCTTCTCCCAACTTGGGAATCTAGTCTTCCTTTGAAAGAAAACCTTTATTTTCTCCTTTTTCTAAGTATTTTTGGCATTCAAGCTGGATAGTGGGTTTTCTCTTTGGCCTTTCAACTCAGAGCCACGTGGTTTCTACTGAAAAAACAGAAAGGAATCTCTTGAAGCTCAGTTGTAGCAATTGGTCGCAGCTGTCATTTTAATGCCCACTTACAGGAGCCAAAGGACACCAATACTCAGGCACAGTCAATGGTGGGCAAGTCCCGCCTCAGCACCTGGCACCTGGTACCTGTGCACCTGGCAAACACAGCCGATGGAACAGCATCTCAGGCTCTTGTCAGGAAGAACCTCCCAGGATGACACGAGGAGGCACCTGAGATGCTCCACAGCCAGGTTCTGGCATCCCCCTCCCCGTTTTCCCACCCACAGTATCCCTGGAGGCAATAAACAAGCCCTGGATCATCAGAGCTTCGTGTCTGGAGTCCCCTATTCAACCGTGGAGCAGGCCTTTTCATTTCCTAGCATCCCATGTGCTCGGAACTAGACCCAAGAGATCTGAATAACAAGTAGATGGAGAGCAACCGAGGATGAGAGGGAAGAACCCCTGAGAACTTTTCGGAAAAAAGCACAGCTTTCCCCTCCATCTTTGGTTCTGACAGCTCCTGGGGCGCAGTTCTCCTTAAAGCCTCCAGGGAGCAGAGGCAAAGATTCTAAAGAGGCGAAAGGTAGCAAACAGAGTGCCTATCTGTCCTGATGTTACCTGCACCCCTTGAAGCACCTGGCGTTGACTAGAGGGGCCTGTCATGCTCATTTGTCCGGATAAGACATCTGAGCCTTCACCCAACCTGCCGCCTGGTCTCCCTCTCCAACGCCTCCCACCCCTTCCAGGAAGCCCTCTCTATTAGGCACCTGTTTTCCCTGAAGCCTGGTTTGCCCGGAGTTCAGTGTCCAGTCCCTGGAACACTGGCACGTCTGTGAAATACACTGGGGCTGGTTCCGCAGCGGCTGTGTCCTGAAGGAGGCGTGTTCCGGGACTGAGGGGGCAAGGACGCGTAATGGCGGGGGCGGGAGCCACTGGCGGGAAGACTGGGAAGGGAGGGCGCGTCTGGGGCGTGTGCGCCCAAGGCCAGAGGCACCCGAGGTGGGCTGGTCCCGGATGGAAAGCCTGGGCCGAGCCCCAGGAGCGGGCAGGACCGCGAGCCAGATTCAGGAAGTCGTGCCTCTGACATCAGGGACAGCACGGAGTTGGAGCGAAACCTCAACTATGCGCGGCGTCGGCCCGCAGGAGGGCAGGGAACACAGAGGGCGCTGTCCTTGGCGGCAGCGGCAGGTACGCGCCGCGGCGGGGCGGGGCGGGGCGGGCGGCTCCCGAGACCTCGGCCGGCCCTGGGGCCCTCCACGCCAGACCTGGCTCGGGGTGGGAGGACAGGGGCAACCAAAAAGGAACCCAGAACTCGCCGCACGGCCCAGGGCGCTGTCAGACAGGGCAGCACCCGGGAGATCCCGGGGCGACCACGCCTGCAGGAAGCCCTTCTGCGGACGGAAAGGTGAGTTTCTGCACTTTTTGTTGTGTATTTTTAAAATGCATTTTTAAGAGCCCTCTCTTTGGAAGGGGACGAACACTTACTTCTTTCTTTAGAAGCACGAGACCTGCCCTAGAGATACAAGTAGCCTCTTGCGCCTTCACAACTAGCTCTGGTGTGTTTCCCTCCTTCGCGAGGACTCACAGGAGCCTTCCCCTCTGCGCCTGGGCTGAGTCCACATGGGCGCCGCGGAGGTCGCCGGGAGTTACCTTACCCCAGCTGCCGGTGGGAGCGCTTTGAAGGGGACAGGTGGACATTGTTTGCTACTGAGAAGGCCAAGGCCTGAGACCCTCCAGAAAGCATCGCGGGCTTAGGTGTTTCTAAATCATTCTAGGTGAAGCCAGATTTTCTCTGGGGCTAAGGAACTGGCCAAAACGAAAATATGGCCTGGAGCCCGGGGCGGAGAGGAAACCTGTTTGCTGTTCTGAGAGTTTGCAGGGAGCTTGCTGTGACATAGATTGCTAATTAACTTCTTTGACTCTCTCAACGGTCCCACTCCCAGACCCGCATCCCACCCGTGAAGGTAGAATGGGGGACGTAATAGGGCCTGTTTCTAACATTCTGAAGAGCTTTACGGGGATTCATCATATGATCATAGAGTTAAGTAAACTATAGATGATAGCTAGTGGGAAGACCAGTCCCGCGTAACCGAAAGGGAAACTGAAGCACAGACAAACTCACCCTAATTTAACCGAGAACACCGGTGGCCAGCAGATCATGCTACTTAGCGGGATTGCGCCACGGATTGTGTTGCATGAGGAAGGGAAGGAAAAGAGCACTGGGGCATCTTGGAAGCGCCTCCTTTCTAGAGCAGTTGCATTTGATTCGTTCAGCTGCAGCTCATAAGGACCTGAAGCTAATTTAAAGAACCCTGGTTCTGAAGTTCTGTTAGATAATGGGAGAGGCTTGAGTTACAAAGGGCAGAACTTAAAAACAGCATTGATATAACTTGTTCCTAACCCTTTTGCAAATGGTTTGCAAGTTGTGTCTACAGACTTCTGCAAGGGTTTTATCAGCCTTTAAGCTAGTTCACCTGCATCAGCCACTTAGTCTGATGTGCCTGCCCTTCACCCAGTGCTGGGCTGGAGAGGCAGCTGTACCAGAAAATCTGATCAAGTCTTGCCTTTTGTCTGAAATTCGGCCTCTCCTTCCTCACCCCAGATACAATTTTAGGAAAGAGATGCATTGTAAAACAAATGTTTATCTGGCCTCCATACATTGTCAATATTTAGCCTGTGAAATAAAGAGTATGACTTCTGTCCTCTTCCCTAAAGATAAACTCAAGAGAATAATAAACACTCAACAAGCTAAATTACTGATTTCACCAAAGAGGGAGGTGCATCCATTCCATACATTCAGTCAATATTTAACAAACCTACTGCATGCTGGCCAGTATGTCAGGGCCTCGGAGTCCAAAGATAATGAGATGGTTTCCGCTTTTGAGGAGCTTCAGTCTGGTGAGACAGATACAGAAACTACAGTTCAGGACAATATACATCATAATAGCAGTGGCTACAGGGCTCTGACTAATCCAGGGGAAAGGGCAGGAGATCCTTCCCCAGAATTATCTGTTATGTCCACATCACAGAAGTGATGGATGAGCAGGGTCTTGAAAATGACTAGGAGTTGCCAGGGAAAGCGTTTGAACAAAGGAAAGAGTGTATGCAAAGTCCATGGCAGGTAGAGGAACAGCGTGTAATAGGAATTACACTGCTAGACAGAGAAGGGCGAACTCCCTCCTATGGGAAGCTATTTTTGTTTTTGTTTTTAAGCAGAGGAAGGATCTGGTCAGATTCGTGTTTGGAGAAAGAATTATTGGCCAGATGGAGACTGGCTTAGAGAGATGGGAAGCAGAGATAATGAAGACCTCAGCTAAGACAATGGCTGTGGGAAATGGGGAAAGGAATGGATTTTAGGAAGTGCAATAAAAGTACCTGGTGACCAAGTGAAGATGGTAAGTGGGGAATGAGTTGAACAGAGGGTGATTATAAGGTGTTGAGTGGGATAGACAGGGGAAGGTATATTGTGGAGCCATTAATAAAAATCTTGTAAGCTATAGAAGGAGTGGGCTTGGGAAGCAGATTGTAGAGAAGAGAGTGATGAACACATTAGACATACGTAAGTTGAATATGCCCAGGAAATATCCAGATGAAGTAAGCAGTTGGGTATACAGGTCTGGAACTTAGGGACAATGGAAGAGGCCTGTGGTAGCACCACACTGGTGCTGAAGAGTCTTATATTTGTCAGTAGTGGCCTATAGATATTATTTTCATATCATATGGTAACTTCCAGATGACTTTCTCCAGACACTCAAGGCTTTCTCAGGATACCTTGGAGGATAATTTCAAAATGATAGACAGAATTCTGGGTTCAGGACACACAGATAGTAAAGATGCATTTAATTATCACTCCCTCATGTGAAAAATTAATACTTAGTTCCATTGTAAGATCTGTGAAGACCTCTCCAGAACTCATACTCCAAGTCTTTAGTTACCTACCCATGTGTGGGAGAGTCCTGCCTTCATGAAAACAAGGAGGATGATCTGCTCCAACTAATCCCAGACCCTTACAGAATAGGTCTTTAGGTCTGACTGCCAATGCTCAGCTTGGGATCTTGTGTGACCTGCATGGAAAAAAAAAAAACCTTGAACTTAGAGCTAGACATACATATATGGCTTAACCACTTACTAGCTGACCTTGAACAAGTTCTTGAATCTCTCAGCTTCATTTACCTTATATTTAAAATAGGGATAATTATTACCAGCGCAATGGTTAGAATCAGAATCAAATTGAAAAAGAAAGTTCATTTAATGTGCTACATAAATTGTAAGACTCTATAAAAATGTAAGGGGTTTTATTATTATTTCTAATCTTGCCTCTTGAAACTACCAAAATTAGATGGACTGTGTAGGTGTAGGCTCTGGGCAGCATCTTCGGCCCAGACTTGCAGCTTTCTTATTGTATGACATATTGTAAGGCAGTAATTATAAGTCTCATTCCATCACATCAGCGACGTGCATCTACTCTGACCTCTTTTGTACTTCTTAGCTAAATTGGTCAGAGCCCAAAAAAGTCACTGCTTTGCTAATGTTTATGCAGGTTGTATACTGCACAAGGACTCCTGGGAGTCTATGGGGCTGAAAGCAGCCAGCATTCCACCTGCTATGCCTTAGACCCACCCCACTTGCAGCTGAGTCCACATGGAAGCGATACCTTTTTCTAATTCTCACCAAGGTGCTGATTTAACCCATTTAATCCAATGGCCCTGAATCTGACCATCAGTCAATGGCTTGGATATATTTGTGATTTTTCCCTCCCCCAACCAGGGAAAACTGACTTATTCCAGCCCATGAAGTTCGAATGTTATGCCAACATCAAAAACTTTCAAGTAAACAGAGTCTAAGCTGTTGATGAAAAAAAGGAAGTAACCACAGATTGAGACTTCAAATGGAAAAACATTTCTGAGAGAGCCAACCCCACCCCTTCACTTCACAGATGAGCAAACCACAGTTCAGGGAGGGGAAGTGTGTGCCCAGTCACACGGCTGGTTAACAGAGGGGCCAGAATCCAAGTTCCGTCTGTCTTTGCCCAGGAATACCCAGTACTACCCAGGATCTCGATCACCTTATGTATCTTGCACCCAAGGACACAGCTAGGCATTCAAATGCCTGCAAAAAGGTGAAATGAAAAGATTATACTTGAAGTTCAAATCCTCCCCCAGTGGCCTCTGGGACAAACTAGGAGAAGACTCTCAAGGGATACAGGTAGTTCTCAACTTTTTTTTTTTTGAGACAGAGTCTTAGTCTGTCGCCCGGGCTGGAGTGCAGTGGCGCAGTCTCGGCTCACTACAACCTCCGCCTCCGGGTTCAAGCAATTCTCCTGCCTCAGCCTCCCAAGTAGCTGGGATTACAGGCACCCGCCATCTTGCCTGGCTAATTTTTGTATTTTTAGTAGAGACGGTTTCACCATGTTGGCCAGGCTGGTCTCAAACTCCTGGCCTCATGATCCTCCCACCCTCGACCGCCAAAATGCTAGGATTACAGGCGTGAGCCACCATGCCTGACCAGTTCTGAACTTTTAAGCCAACCTCCATACCACCCTTGTCTCTTCTGTTTCCTCAGTTTCAATCCTTAAAGTTTTCTCAGGAGTTCCCAAAGACCCCTCAAGAAAGACAACAATATTGGGTTCCTTAATTAACTAAAACCCTCTTAGCGTTTCATCAAACATGTCAGGAAGAGTGTTTTTGCCTCAGAGATCAGAATGAGCTAGAGACCAGTGGATGAGCCGGCATTACACATCCAATATCAATATGTAACTTACCATTCAGTGAAAAGGGCTCCAGGTGAATACTGGGCATTCAGGAGACTTGTCACAGGCACAGTAAGGGAGATAAAGACAGTGGCACCATAGACTTCTTCCCTCCCTGCACAGCAAAAGGAAAATTGGGTGCAAATTCTTTGAAGGGCCGGAGCCCAGCCCAGGTTTCTAGCTTTTCTCCCACATTGGTCTAAGCCATCTGAACAGAGCATCATCTGGGGACATGAGTAGACACTTAGTGGAGACTGGAAAAGGGTAGCTACATTCCAAAATGAGCCTCACACAAGCACAAGATTTCTTTCTCAGGGGCAACTCCCAAGGGACATGGCAGCATCCAAACGCAATCCCCACCCCTGGGAAGAGACTTGCTCCCACGATTGTAAGCAAGCCGCTCCATGGAGTTTGTCACTAAGAAATAAAACCTAACCATTGCTGTATTTCTTGGTCAAAACGGAAGAGATGATTGTATTTAGAAGCCACTGCAGACATGCCCTTGCTCTTGACTATAACTTTCTCCCGGTGGGATATTTTTCAGTTAAGTTTTATTCTCCTCAAATACAACCCTAACTTCAAACTGGATAGTCTTCAGAAAAGCCCATCCACCTTTTTTTTTCTTTTTTTTTCTTTTTTTTTTTCAGTTTTCCAGGCAAGTCATAAAAAGAAAATTGGCAGAAGAGAGGAAAATAATACACGAATAATAACAATAAGAAGAGTTGCACGTGACAGTATGTTTAGTCTTCAAATTGTCCTGAGAGGGAAAAGAACTGTGGACTACAGGTTCAGAAGTGGTGTAGAGGCTGGGGTTCAGGGGCAGGGAAAGAGGCAGTGGGAACGGGGAAGTCCCATGAGCTTAGTATTACGGGAACAGAATAGTACAGTGGACATGCTGTGTATTAACCTAAATGACAGGTGACAGTGGCCACCATAAAAGAGAATAACGCTGCACTCTGAGTCAAGAGCTTCTTGTTCCCTCCCCAACCCAAGTAAGATACTGAGTGTGCATCTATCTGCTCATGGTTTCTAATCTGTGATTCCTCTGCTGCCCCATGCGACAAAGTGCCGGCTTTCAAAAGCCCCTCTGCATGTGACCCTCTCGTGCCAAAGCCCTGGCTGTGGCCTGCAAGCTCCAGACAGCCACGCATACTCATTGGCCTGAAACCACCCAGGAACTAACACTGGGGTCAAAGTGACCTTCCCAGTGTAAACAGGGACCCAGAGTAAACAAATGTCCATCCAGCCTTTCTTGGCTCCCACGAATTTTCAGTGTGCATGCTAGTCTCTCAGTAACTACTTGTTGAATGGTGGTACTAAGAATTTAAGGCACGCCGGGCACGGTGGCTTACGCCTGTAATCCCAGCACTTTGGGAGGCCGAGGCGGGTGGATCACGAGGTCAAGAGATCGAGACCATCCTGGTCAACGTGGTGAAACCCCATCTCTACTAAAACCACAAAAAATTAGCTGGGCATGGTGGCGTGTGCCTGTAATCCCAGCTACTCAGGAGGCTGAGGCAGGAGAATTGCCTGAACCCAGGAGGCAGAGGTTGCGGTGAGCTGAGATTGTGCCATTGCACTCCAGCCTGGGTAACAAGAGTAAAACTCTGTCTCAAAAAAAAAAAAAAAAAAAAAAAGAATTTAAGGCATACATTCCTGCCCACCCCCTACCAGGTGACTTTAGCAGCACATCACAACATGTGTAGTTTCTTCAACATTATGCTAGGGAGATGTGTCAACACCGAAAGAGAATAAGTTACTCTTAAGGCCAGTCCTGCAGACTTAGCTTATCTATGAAACCCCTTTCCTGTAAATGACTGATGGCTTCCACTATCCCTTCTCTCTCCCCACCTTCCACTTCTGACCTGAAACTTCCCTCCTGCCCAAGGCCCACAATCTGCTGAGTAGCAGTTGCCAGCACAGCACAGCAGTGACCTAGATAAAAGCCTCCCGGCTCATTACATGGGCGACCCACACCATTCCATAATGAAACCTCCACTGGGAAAGGCGAACACACTTGCATACCACCCCACCAGATGCTACCTGCTCAGAGCTTTCCTAGTTGCCAAATGAGAAACTCAGATCTTGCCCTGCAAGACATTTGGACCAAAGCCTTCAGGAATACAGGAAGAGAGCAATGCTTTGCTGGGTGCCTTGCTGATTTCCAAAGACTGTGCTCTTCTTGGTTTTGCAGAAAGACGTCATTGACCCCTTTGAGGAAGGAGTTGGGTTTTGACTATTTTCAGTGGGTGGATAGCACAGCTTTCCAAAGCTGGCCATGGAAAGAACACCTCATTTCCAGACAAAGGCACGGCAGTCCTCCACACTGTCTGGGACAAGGGAGGAGACACAGTCACAGGGCATGTGCCACAGGGGAAGAAGGTCGGATGCTCCTGACTGACATTTTCCAGGAATAAGATTTTGGTGGTTTATAAAATATTCCTTCAAGGTGGGGCCTGAGGGTAAGGGGAAAAGTGCTTAAACCACTGGGCATGTGGTCATTCAACACTTGGCTTTGGCATGAATGAATAAATACACACTAAAAAGATAACAGACAACATTTCACATTTCTCGAACAATTAATGACGGAAACTCTGCTGTTCGTTTCCTTATGCCATCTATTAGTTTTCAAGAAATTTTGTTATTTCCTCTTCCATTTTTTTAATTAGGTGAAATTTACATTGCATAAAATTAACTTTTAAAGTGAATAGCTCAGTGGCATTTAGTACATTCAGAATGTTGTGCAATCACCCCTCCATCTAGTTTCAAAACATTTTCATCACCCCAAAATAAAACCCCACACCCGTTAAGCAATTTCTTCCTGTTGCTGCCTCTTCCCAGCCCCCAGCAACCACCAGCCTGCATCTGACCTCTATGCAGTTGCTTATTCTAGATATTTTATATTAATGGAATTATACAGTATGTGACCCTTTGCTATTGGCCTTTTCTACTTAGCGTGTTTTCAGGGTTCAAGTATGTTATAGCATGTATTGATACTTCATTCCCTTTATGGCTGAATAATATTCCATAATAGTTTATCTGTTTATTCATTGACCCACATCTGAATTGTTTCTACCTTGTGGTATTGTGAATAGTGCTGCTGTGAACAAGGGTTTGTTTGAATACCTGTTTTCAGTTCTTTTGGGCATAAAGCTAGGAATGGAATTGCTGGATCATATGGTAATTCTACCTTTGCCATTTCCGAGGAGTTGCTAAACTGCTTTCTTTTCCCCCACATTTTTATTTTATTTTACTTACAAATTCATTTTATTTTAATTTTATTTTACTTATAAATTCATTTTCCTTTCTTGAAGATAATACACATACTAAGTGGCATACCTTTTCCTATCTGGTCTTTTATTTGGTACATTTGGCCTTATGCTTTAATAAAAGATATCTTTGATTAAAGGCATTTATTAAAATTGCCTCTCATTGCCCTATAGATTCAGGATTATTTGGATTCTTGAGATAGGAAATATTTGGGGGTAAATTAAAGCCCCAAGCCCCTTCTTGGTATAAATGAATAGGAAGTAACAGCTAACAACAGCAACATTTATGGGTACTGTATCTGTGCCAGGGATAACATTAAGCACTTTACCTGTTTTCTCTTATTTAACCCTCATGTCAACTCAACAAAATAGATACTACTACAGATTGAGTATTTCTTATCCAAAATGCTTGGGACTAGGCATGTTTTGGATTTCAGATTTTTTTTTTCAGATTTTAGAATATTTTTATTATACTGGAATGACCAGTTCAGCATCCCTAATTCAGAATCCAGTGTGCATTTCAGTGTTCTATCAGTGCGCAAAAACTTTTAGATCTTGGAGCGATGAGGATTTTGGATTTTCAGATTAGGAGTAGTCAACCTGTAACATCCCTATTTTATAGAAGAAAAAATTGAGGTCTCTACCAAGAGCTAAGTGCTCTTCCCCAGCTCCTGCAAGGGAACTCTACAGCTGCCACCACTGATGAGTAAGAAGCCATTCTGTTTCCCAGGAGATTGCAGTCATTTTGGCAGACAGGGCAAGAGGCATTTATAACACAGTGTTATGAAAGCTATGGTAGGTGTCATGACAGGGACCCAGAGGTAGAGCACTTAGCCTGGCCCTAGGCTGTAGACTTTTCAGAGGAGATGAAATCTAAGTCTCTTCGTTTCTTGATAACCCCGTGGGACCCTTGGTAATGTCTGACCCTCCCCAGGCACCTTCTGACTTCACTACTCCATCACTGCATTTCCAGGGCACAGTGTCTGGCACGTAGTGGCCACTTATTAAACGTTGGTTAATAAACACATGTGCTTCTGTAGAAGGAACTCCCAGCCCTATCACACTGTCATGGAAAATCCTATGCCTATATTTCAACTCATAGGTTTTGTCAAAACAGATGTGCCCTGGGATGGGGCAAGGAGATGAGAAAAGGTCTCCGATGGCTTTGGCTGTCCTGTATCTCTGAACAGACACCGTGTGCATGAGAAGACGACAAGGGAAGAGGGAGAAGAAGGGTAGGGAGTGGGGCAGGAGGCCTTGCGGTGGCACTGTGTGAGGTTGGCCCATGCTGAGGGAGGAGACTCTAATGTGACGTGAGATCCCAGAGAATAAATGAACTGGGAAACCTCTTTTCTAAACTCTCATTTCTCCATTTCAACTTGCTTCGAAGACTCCTAGCGTATGGCTATACGGTACCTTTGGCAATTCATCTCAGCTGGCAGGTACAAGAAGCAGCAGCTTCATGGGAAGGTCTAGACTCTCTCCAGTGGGTAATTCTCACCCTCTCTCCCAGTCACTGTCAGGTGTATCACTTACCTTTGGTCAGTCACCTGCAACTCCTCTTTGCATAAAGAGAATTGTACGGACTCCTAGGAGGCCTGGTGGCTTTGCTTTACATGGCAGAAGCTGCCCGGACATGACTCTGGCTGCTTCCATCTTTTTCCATACACAGTTCTTAAGCTCTTCTGCATGTACCCAACACTACATTAGAGGCTGTGGGGAATTTTTAAAAAGCAAAACAAAAATCAGGCACAGATTCCACCCTCAAGGACCTACCACCTACCACCCAGGAGCCTGCAAACACCTAGCTGCAAGCCCTGCCCATCTCATTGAGAGCCGTGAGAAAAGCCCGCTCCTGGGATTAGTCTATCCTGGGATCTCTGTTCGCTAGTGCAACCATCTCTTCACCCACTGCTCAGGCTCTGGCTGTGTCATTCTGGAATCCCTGAGTCCTGTTTCACCCTTGTTCGGCTGGCTCCCCAGATGCCTGACCAACTTACCTGAGCCATAAGCTGCTGCTCTGAGCTGCAACCCCAATTGTGAACGCTCAGCCCATTGCAAGGTTTTCCTGTTCTGCCCAGGTCCAGGTCCTGTACCCTCACCCTGCTGGAGGCTTCCCCTGCTATCCCACCCCATCACCTGGCTCTGCAGAGGCCTGAGAAGCTTGCATGAGTATGAGAGCTTGGGGTGCCAGAATTGAATGTGGGCTTCCTGGCTTACAGAGATAGCACGGCCCTCAGAGATACTCTCCACTCTAGTT
This sequence comes from Cebus imitator, assembly GCF_001604975.1. Classification (NCBI taxonomy): domain Eukaryota; kingdom Metazoa; phylum Chordata; class Mammalia; order Primates; family Cebidae; genus Cebus; species Cebus imitator. Next base: position 1,906,253 of record NW_016107377.1, read on the forward strand.
CTTTTTCATCCTCCTAGACCTTAACCAGTCAGTCAATTACTTCATCAAAAAGCACTTTTTGTACATTTAATATGTGCCAACACGGAACCAGACCCTAGAGATACCCAGAGGAGAAAGCTCTGTAATGTCTTAATGTCGAGTGGGAAAGCAAACAGGAGCAGCATTGTCAGCAAGATGAGAGAGTAGACAAGGAAGGAAATTTTCAACTATGATATCTCTGTGCAACACATGATTCCAGAAAATGGCCCTCAGACTACCAAATCCCCCCTTTTCTCACCTATTTAGAGGGCACTTGCCTCAATTTTACAGACCAGAGCATTCCTCACCTGCTCTGAAATAATGAAACAGTGGCATCTTTCAATGACGCACTCAGGATTCGTCACTGTCGGCCCTTTTTCATACTGGAGCTCCTCAGCATTGGGCCCCAGCAGAGATCACAAGCTCAGATGCCTACAGGGCACCTGACGGGTAAAACCAACATGCACTGGACATGTGCTCCGTGCCAGTCACCGTTTCACCCACATCACACAGGGTATTTCACTCATCTGGTTCCCACAGCAATCCTACAATGGAGGGTCTATTCTTATCCCCCTTTTATAGTTGAGGAAACTGAGGCACAGAGAGGGAAAGGGACTTTCCATGTTCAGAAGCCAGTGAGTGGTAGGACCAGGCTTTGACCCAGGCTGGTCCATCTGGGAGGGTCACACAAGGTAGGTGAGAGCATAGACAGAGCTGTGGATCAAACACATTCTGCTTGCTGCTGGCAGCTGCCTCCTGGGCTTCCAGTGTGCAACCTCTGACCCACAGATTGAGCTAGGCTTTGACTCTTAGGGCAAAATGTCATTTGGTTTACACAAACTTTGTGCTAAATGTTGGCAGTCTGGGTATGAGGGAGGGGGCAGGGAAAGAGGTACCCTTTTGAGCATGAGCCAAGTGGAACTGGCTTTGGTTACCAAGGGCCTTGTGACACCCAATTTGAAGTCAGAATTATCATAAAATGTAAGGAGATGCTGTACAAGGAGATAAAATGTGGTTGGAGTGAGGGTGAGGGACAGGGAGGAGGCAGAAAATTCACTATACACTCAAGTTCCCTTAACACAGGAATCTGCTTTTGTGGTCAAATGTGAATACAATTTGAAATTGTAGCCCCAAATGTCCTTAAGCCCAGTATGTCATCAGTCACCCCTGTCCATGGCCCTAACCCTGGATACTCGAGTCATAACATGTTATGAGGTATGGAGGGAGAGAACATATCCCAGTAGCAGCGTCCTGCTAGGCCCGGAACCTTGAAGAATCCCCATCAGGTGCTGGGCTGCTCCCTGGAATGCCACAGCAATTAAAGCAGAGGCTTTGGAAGGCGCTGGGAGAGGGCGTCGGGTGGAGCGAGCTATTTTAGTGTTGCGGCCATAACACTGGGAAGTTAGAGGCCTCTAGAGCTGAGCTGGAACACAGGCCACCTTGACTGCATTCTTTCTCTGAGCCGGCTGGGTTTCTTGAGCAGCCTGGAATCACCTTTCTTTCCCATCCCTGCTGCCTTTAAACATTCTATGCACCTTGCAAATGCCAAATCAAATCACACATCAGTAAAGTCTGCCCTGAATTCCTCTTTGGAATTAATGGCTCCCTCCTTGCTGCTTCCATAGCATTTGTTTGAATTTCCCTTGGGACACTTAACCAGTCATGCCTTATATTACTTCACCTGTGCTCGTCCAGTTCCCCAACCAAAAAAAAAAAAAAAAAAACTAAATTCCTTAACTTTATCCCTAAAGTCTCTATCAAAAGAACAAAAGTTCAATTTTGAATTCCTTACTCAGATAGCTGGCAAATTTTCTACTTCTCACTAGGCAGCATTATCTGGGAAAACCTTGGAAGAGAGAGAAGTTCTTCATACACATAGTAGGTACTCAACAAATGTGAGTTGAATAATTTGCTGGAATGGAAATGAATGTTCTTGGCTTTCTCCATCACAATGATGTCAACAACCCAGACTCAGTGAAGGAAGGAAAAGCCATCAAAGGAAGTTCCTCCCGCCAGAAAAAGGCACGGAGCTCTTTCTGCAGTGATAACAGTGAGGTAGTCAGCCGCCAGACAGACACATTAACTCTACTCAGTTGATTTCACAGCCAGAAATTACCAAATGAAATCCTATCAACTGAAGAATGCAAAGAGGACAAGTGCAGTATCTCATGCCAGTACTCCCAGCACTTCGGGAGGCAGAGGCAGGAGGATAACTTGAGGCCAGGAGTTCAAGACCAGCTTGGGCAACATAGGAAGACCATGTCTCTACCAAAAAGAAAAAATTAGCCAGGTGTGGTGGTGCATGCCTATAGTCCCAACTACTGGGGAAGCCGAGGCAGGAGGATTGCCTGAGCCCAGGAGTTCAAGGTTACAGTGATTGTGCCACTGCACATTAGCTGGGTGGCAGAGTGAGACCCTGTCTCTTTTAAAAAAAAAATTAAAAAATGAACAACACCAAGAAGTCAGAAACGCAGCTAATGAGGGCTTTCCAACAACATGGGGGTCGTCTTATTTCCAAGTGATGTAGTCTTGATATTCAACATGGCACCCCATGAAAACAAAGCTTGATGTCCATTTAAGACCAATGATCCTTGGAAGTCAAGCTTCAGCTGCTCTCATCTCTGTTTTCTTAGTCCTGACATCCTCACTAGAGTTTAAAAAGTAGCCAGCCTCTGAAAGAGGTTTACTCAGCAGCACCTAAGCATACCTGGTATTTGAGCATGCTGCCCAGGCTGAAAGAGCTCTCTGAACCCAAAACATTGAAATTTCAACTGGCAGACGTAATTTTCCTGGGTATCTCCTTCTAACTGACCACCGTGCTCTGTGTGAACCTAGAAACTAGTGTGGCAGAGCAGAAGGAAAGCTGGCTACTTAGAGATAGAGGAATTGTCACATCGTCTTAATTATTAAGTATCAGACCTTAGACGAGTCATTTAATTTCAGTGAGCCTCAGAGCTTCTTCATCTATAAACATGTTCATTTGTTAATTCAGCACATATTTCCCAAGGGCAAAATATGTCCCAGATGCAGAGGATGCCATGATGGGAATAGATTCCATCTAGAAAGAAAGAACAATGATTAAACAATTACCCTACCACAGAATATGGGTTGTGGTGACAATTAGGTACAGCAAAGGGGACAGAGCAGGGGCTCTGACCTGTAATGAGGTCAAGGAAGGTTTCCCAAGGGCAACAATGTTGAACGGAGGCCAGCAGACAGGTTGGGGGGCAGTGAATGGGGGTGGGGTGAGAGACAGCTGTAGTTGTATAAGGACCCAAAGCTGGAGGGAACCCCATATCTTACAGAGTTTGAGAAATGGGCGGCTTTGTAAACTGTGAAGGGGATTGGTTGCCACTGCTTGCTATCCTCACTGTTTCATTTTAGGATTTGCTTTAGTGGGGAAAGCATCTCGCTGGGAAAGTGGAAAACTAGAGCCCTGTCTGCCATTGGCCACTAACCAGCTTTACAATTTTGAACAAATTTGGCACAAACTTTTACTGTGAAAAGATTATTCATCTGTGAAATAGGGCAAGGCATCTCTCCCCTCTGCAAATTACAGTATATTGAAGGAAGACATGTTTTCAGGAGCCTTTAAAAAACTAAGTTATAAGTGTAGGATATTGATCGGACTTCCACCAATCATAAATAACCCCAAGCCCATTTGGGTGCCAGTTTGAAGGACGGAGAACTGACTGCATCCTGTTTTTATCCCCTGCCCCCATTCCCAAGGGATCAAGAGATAAATAGCCATTTCTTTCTGATTGGTTTGGTGATATTTCATTTCAGTTTGTAATTAGATTTTTGTCTAAGGGAGAACGGATGCTATTAATAAAAGTTTTTTTTAATTGTGGTATCTGTGATTACTCTGCCTGGCTGGTTAGGACAGATTGCCAATGAGCCCAGGGCTGGGAGCTTAATCCTGCATAATCCTGAGCTCTGGTAGGGTGTACTTTCCATCACAAGCAAGATGGGGTAAGAGAATGTGGCCACTGAAACGGCGAGGCTACTAGATCTCCTCTGCTCACAACTCCCAGGGCCTTCTTGAGGCCTGCTGCACCAATCCCATGTCAGGCTTTCAAAGTCCTCTGTGATCTCACCAATCTTGCCTGTACCACCTCAGTTCCCACTCTTCCTTAGAAGGCTTCTTCCCTGCCATCCCCATCTTGAACTCTGTACCTGTGCTCTGTCTTTTGCAACCTATGTAGCTCACCCCAGCTCGCCCTTCCCCAACTAGAATGCCCAACGCTCCATGTGATCACACGCAGCCCAGGGGCTGGCACAGCCTCCATCTCCTCCATGATGTCCCCTGTCCCCCGTTCCCTGCTCCAATAAAACCGAAGCCAGCATTGATCTCTCTCCTTTCTAATAGTACCTGCATTTTGTCACTTTCTGGTATTTAGTATTTAATTGCTATTAGTTTTGAAAATTCAACTTTGCAGGACATTTTCAGTGTACAAAGAACTCTCATATATATTATTATTATTTGACTTTCACAACTACACTGAATGGTGAGGGAAGTTGATGTTATTATCACTGTCTTCCCATCTTACAGACCAGGAGCCTGAGTTTCATAAAGCTCTGCAACTTGCCCTATCACTTGGATAAGCAGAGCAGGCCTTCAGTGCTCTAAGGTTCACGAAGAAACTCTTTTAGGATAAGAACCAGTTCGTACACTTCTTTTTCCCTCTAGCACTATGTCAGTTAAATAGTAAATGCTTAACTAATACTTCTTGACATGAGATCTACATGCAACTACAGGAAAAATCATTCAAATGGCATATTTCATTTATGCAAACAATTGTTAGTGCTATTAGCCTCTTCATGTATACAGAACAATATGCTTGCAGCGTTATTTTTATTATAGGGACTCAGTAAAGAACCTAAGGCAGACACACACATTTTATACAAAGCTCTCCCAGCCCCAGAGGTCAAGCAGAAGGCAGCCACAAATGTAGGTGCTATTCCCTCTGCTCACGCTGAAGGTGCTGCCCCACTGCCTCCTGGCAGTGGATGGAATGTGCTTGTCAGAACTTGCTCACCAGAGTGGACATGCCTGGCTAGCCCTTGGAAACCTGGGGTCATTTGTGCACATGGAGGATTCAAGTCACCCAGCAGCGGGCCTCGGCTCCACTACACAAGTAGGTGAAAGGGCTGGCCTGGTCGTGGAGCGGCTTTAGGGGTGGTCTCCATCCAGCCATTCTGGGTTGGAGGCAGGAAGACCTCCCAACATTGAAGCAAATTTCCCAAGAATTTCAGGCCACTTTGACTACCTGGCAGAATTGAGGAGTGACTTTTTTTTTGCCACACCCCTGCAACGGTGGGGAATAATACTAATTATGACTCTAAATATTTGTAGAGTTCTTAACAGTCCAGACACATATTACATGCACTATATGCTTTTGCCAAAGGCCGCTGTGAGCAGGTACTCACTTCCAGTTGCTGGTTTAATTTAGGAAGTGTGTGCACGTGATCAGACATTCTGAATGGTACCAACGGAATGAGAGAAAAGTCAGTCTCCCTTCTAGCACTGGCCCCCAGTTTCCCTCCAAAGAGGTAATACATGCTAGCATTTTCTTGTGTATTCTTCTAGATTTTTCACCATTTTGGAGTTGAAGAAACTGAGACTCAAAGTGGCTGAGTGACCTTCCCAAGCACACACACTGAGTGAATCATACTTGCTTCTCATTCCTCATTTAGCTTCCTCTGCACTCAAACTACCCCTTAGCCAAGCATTTGGCTCCGAGGGCAAGTTATGAGAATGTAAACAAGTAAAATCAAAAATAAAAGTCAAAGCCAGAACAGGAGGCCTGGGCCCCACAGACTCTCCATTGAGAAGCATAACTGCCTACCCCTGTTAGGCACTATAAGGACATCCACTTTCTTCTCTGGCTGCTCTAGGCCAACTGCCATCCATAGGGCATCTTCTGCCTTCTAACTGTCATGCGCAGGGTCTAACTTTCAGGCTGTTTTGCTCTATCAAAGCATTCCCACCTAACATCTTATTTCTTCAAGACCCTGATACTTTGAGGGTTGGTCTGATAAAAAAATGTATCTGGGCTGCTAGGGGGAGATAAAACCTAAAGACTGGTGTACAACCTGCAGACAGCTCAGTCCTGAGGCCACGCCATGGAGAGCCCAAAGACAAGGGTTGAGTTCCCTGGCCTCTCCCACCACCCCACCCACCTCCCAGTGGCCTTAACTGCTTTCCAGAGCATCTCCCACAAAGCCTTGAGGTCTCCAGGCATGGATGGCGCAGGTGGTGGATGGGGAGGAATAAGGAGATAAGGCTGAGGGAACCCTGTGTCTAGGGGAGTAAATATAGGACACCCCTACAATCCCCAGCTTAAACAGTTTCTTCCATACATACTCCCAATTCAAGTATTTGCAATACCTACAGTCTCCTTTGGGAAGGGCGTTTCAAGGACGGAGAAGAAAATGTTTGGGCATGCTGAGGGCATCAGGAAAGAGGTGACAGCTGTTCTTAGGGACAATATCTTCACAGAGGCAACTAAAGCTACATGTAATGAGACTAAGCATATGTCATCTGTATCAAAGAAAGAAGTTGCTGCAGCAAAAAAAAAAAAAAAAAGGAAAAAAGCATGCTACTTACACGACACTGGGGATGGGTACTCAGTATTTTCACTCATTCATACATGTCCTCTGCATTCATCAACCAGTATTTACCAAAACCATTAAAAAAAAAGAAAACTCCCTGCAACATTAGGAATGCAGATTTAACCCCATGCACAGAGGAAGTACAGGTTCATCCTCAGACACATGAACTCCGCTGCACAGCTCGCCCTCTGGGGCGGAGGCTGCAATCGAAAGCCTGGTAAATCTGAAATTCACCACACTGAATATTCCACAGAGGTGAGTTATTATTGGAATAAGAATATTTATGCTTACTTCCTCTATGATCTGATCTTTGCATTTTAAGCCTTAATATTGCAGTAAGGTAGCTTTTGGTTTTTAATTGCCCTGAAATTTTGTTAACATTAAATGAAGGGACAAAATGGAAAGGAAAATAGAACCATATCTGTATCATTTTTGAGTTGCCTAATTGTACATTTTTACCACTCCATTAGTTTTCAGCTATTCCAGCCTATAAATGTCTCCCCCACCACCACTGAGAAAAATAAATATGTCAGTCATTCTGTTATTGCCACAAAGTTTGCAGAACTCTTAAATTCCTGTCTCTAGTATTAAAGAGAGTTATGCAACTTTTAATTACCACCTGTGTGGGAGACCCTGAATGACACAAGTGTTTGGTTGTTCTCATGCTTTTTCAAAAAACAGTTTTCCCTCCAAGAGGATATGACGTTTGAACACTTAAGCATCAGTGATTGGAGTCGGCCAGAAGCAGAGGTTTCCCTTTGTTTGTGGAACAGAAACGGCAACACCCAGCTCAACCGCTCCTAACTCACAGATGACCTCAGAGCCTCAGCTTCTGGCTCTCCAAAAATAAAACTTCACCTAGACACTTTACCACACCCACAAACACTGGCTCCAAAATCCTCACCAAACAATTTTGAAAAGTGAAAAGGAGAACTGTATAACCAAGATATTTCACTGTAACCATGGCTACAGGTTCTATTAGCACTAATACCAGGATGTGGTCAGATCATGTACATATATGTACAGATGACAAAGATAATGTGAGTGTTATGAGTTCCCCTATGAATTCTCTACATTGGAAATGTAACTCCTAATAACTATGATTCATAAAAGACTCGGGGAAAGGCAGGGGATAGGAGGGTGGAGGACTGCATCAGTAAGAGAAGCTCAGTGTTCTGCCTGGAGCTTTAATTCAAACTTTTAATATAATCCCCTAAAACACCACTACCTTGCATTGAGATTGCAATTTTCCTTGCCCAGTGTTCTTCCACATGTCTTGTCTGTTCTTCACAATAATCTTGAGAGATATCCGGGATGGGTAATCACCTCATTTCTCAGATGAGGAAAGGGCTCAGAAAGCTTACTGATTTCGCCCAAGGTCAGAGGCCTAGAGGACAAGTGAATTGGGACTGGGAGAGGATCCTCTGACTCCTCGCTTAATATTCTTCGCATTGCACCCTTGGGTCAGCTGTTTGTATTGTGCCCCGGGGGCATTTTGAGATGCATTAATTCCTCTTGCAAACATCCCTCATCCTTATCATTTGTCTGACTAACCACAGATCACAATCAGTCCATCAAACTGTAGATTACAGCTGCTATGTGAGGCTTGCCTTTTGTGCTAATTTATATTCTTTAAGCGCCCTGCATGGCTCTCCTCTACAAAGATGACAGCACAGAGAATGTGTACCATAGTCCCTACTCCTGAGGGAGTTTATAATCCAGGGGAGGTGAGCTTAAAATGCTCATAGGGACCGGGCAGGTGAATAGGATGGGGACTGGAGTGTGGGGTGGGGGAATGGAAAGAACATGGGCCCTTTTAAAGCTCCAGCAGATTGTGGCCATGTGAGAGGTTAGTGTGGCCGAATCTTAGGACTAGCTGAAGATTGAGAATTTGATGTGAAACCGAAGGAAGCAGAAAAATAATAGGAAGTAAAAGTGCCTGTGGGTTGGATATAGCTCTCAGACTGCTAGTAAGTGCTGTACATACTCAACGGTGTTTCATGCCTTAGGGCCCAGCGTATTTGGGGTTATGTGTGTTATACATATGATGTTGTATTACACTTCTCTTCGACATGTTTGGTCCTATTAAAACATGAGCTCCTTGAGGTCACAGAAAGCATATGAATCAAGAGTGCACCCACAGGGTGTGACGCACGTGGCAGGCTTTTACATGTTGATGGATGAATAATTAAGTGAACACCCCATCATCTTTGAAGATCCAGAAATTAAAGTCCTCAGCATTCTGAGAATGGTGGTTACAGCAGGATCTTTGGACTCAGAGAGGACTAGCATCAAACCTCTTTCTGCACTTCAGTAGCTCCATGTCTTTGGGCAAATCACTTAGTCTCTCATAGCCTCAGTTTCCTTATCTGTAGAATGGGCATAGAAAAAGCCTACCCTTTGAATTACTGAATGAGACCATGTCTGTAAACCCTTGATTCCACACACAGAGTTGCACACTTAGTAAGAACTCAGCAAATGTGGCTTTTTTCTTCAACAGATCATTCCCACTGCTGTGAAAGGTGATGAGACTGTTGCCAACCCTCTGTTTTGAGGTTTTGGCCTCCTGAAGTATCTAAGTCAAAAGAGGACTTTCAAAAGAAAACAGGTGAGTATTCTAGCTGAAATGGAGAGAAGAAAATTGATAGTGATGGACAATACAAGGCTCCCCTAAGAAATGCAATCCTGGAGGTCAGGAGGGCTGAAAGAGGGAGAAGCAGCTGGGAGTGAATGGAAATAAAGTTTGCAGGAAAGCAGGGGAGAGGCAAAGGTGGCTGCCCTGATTCCCTAGGAGTTGCTTAACTCACTCTCTATGCCAATTCAGTGAAAAGCTGACCAAACTCTAATTAGAGCAAAATAATTCTCTCACAAATGGATGTTTTCACCTTTCATGTACGTGAATAGTATCATAAATACGGTGCTTCACAGTTGTCAAGGCAATTTTAAGGCACCCACTGTATGACATATATTTACACAACATGCTTCACACACATTATCTCATTTATTCTGTCCAGCAATGTATTAATTCATTTATCCATGCAGCAAGTACTTACTGCCAGCCCACTTTCTACCAGGCCCTGGGTACCAGATACTGAAAGTAAAATGATATAACAGTGAATTAGGTACCTAACCCTCTGCGAAATATGCTCATATCTTTGTTTACAGAAGAATAAACTGAAAAAGCACTTAAGTGAATGTTTCCCAGACCCCACACCATGTTAGTGGTAGAGGCAGATTTTTTTGTCTTTTTAATTTATTTTGGAGGCAAAGTCTCACTCTGTCACCCAGGCTGGAGGGCAGAGATGCAATCACCGTATCCTCAAACTGCTGGGCTCAAGCAATCTTCCTGCCTTAGCCTCCTGGAACTACAGGCATGTGCTATCACACCTGGTTAATTTTTTCAATTTTTATTTTTGTGGAGATAGGGTCTTGCTATGTTGCCCATGCCAGCAAAATTCTTGAGTACAAGTTGTCTGGCATATAAGAAGAAAAATTCGGAAATTTCCTTGATCATGAGGAGATAAATATGAGGTTGACTTGCTAACAGACTGGAGATATTGTATTCGCTCACATTTAGTACAGTTGGAATTTTCAGAGAATCAGACATAATTTCTCATGATTAATCCTAAGGGTAATATGAAGAGAACTAACTATTCTTAGAGCATATAGCCTGGACCCTTTGGAGACAAGGTAATTAAAGATGAGAAGAGAGAAAAGGAAGGAAAGAGGAAAGGGAAAATTGTAAAGAAGAATAAAGGAGATCAAGATTCCAGACCGTCCATAATAGAAAATCAAAGAAAGTCCAATGAAGCCTTTTTAAAATTCTTTTCATTGCTCTTAAATTATTCTCTAATTATTTCCCTGGTATCATCCTTGAGACAAGAGAGGATGTCTTTTACCTTCCCCGTATTTCCTAGCATGTCTTAATTAATACTTGATTGACTGAAAGATTGACTCATTTGAACCCAAAGTGAAATGGAGCTTTTCAATTTTCTTTTCTGCTGAACCTGAAATAGAGCATACAGTAATTAGGAAAGAATCCCTTGTTATCAGGAAGTCCCAACTACAATGGGCTCTTTGTAACTGAGCAAAAAGAAGGTAGGTGATTATTCAGGAGCTGATAAAACACTCACCCCTGCCCTAACTTTCTACTGCCTTCAGTGATAGATTTTCTTGATCATTATTTCTTCCTCCAGTGAGTTTTTATGGCTGGAAGATCTGGCTGAACAATGCAATCTCCGGGTGGGTAATTATCAAAGTCCAGCCACGGTATGACTGATGGTCACTTCTCTATGCCCTTTGGTGCTTCTGCTCTTTCTCCCCAGTGACCTGGTTTGGCTGATGGATGATTATTTAGGGTCTCAGTTTTGTTTATTTTTTTTTGGAACCCTTTAATTAAGTTCATTCATTCATTCAGCTGCATCCCAGAACTTGGGCATCCAAACAGAATTTGACAGGCAGGGCCCTGCTCTCATGGAGCTTATATTCCAGTGGAGGAAGACAGGCAGTAAACATGGAAACCACATGACAGCAGCATTCTAAGTGACTGAGCAATTTCAAAGTGAGGAGTATCACCAAGGCAGTAGGGCAGGATGGTGGGGTAGGGGTTGGCTAGGGGTTGGGCTGCATTGGATTACCATATTCCATTAGAAAAGGCCTCCTGGATGAGGTAACATGGGAGGAAATTTGTATGAAAGTGTATTTGAGCTGATGCAAATGTTGTGAAGCAGTCACACCATGATCTGAGGAAAACCATACCAGGCAGAGGGACAAATAGGGTCCTGAGCGAGTGGACAGTCCAGGAGTGGGTGTGTCCAGGCCACAGTGAATGGGAGAGAAGACAGTACCAGAGGAGGTCCAGAAGGAGGCAGGGGCCAGACGATGGCAGGGCCTGGGGATATGAGAAGGAGTTTAGATGTCATTCTTCTAGTGACGGGAAGCCATGAGGCATGAGCAGAGCTAGGGGGTGACGTGACCTGGCTCTAGTGGGGAGAACAGGCCGCAGTGAGGGAGAAGCAGAACCAAAGAGATTGGTTAGGAAGCTGCTGCGGTAATCCAGGTGAGAGGCAGCGACGGCCTGGCCATGGAAACGGTAGGAAGTGGATGGAGTCAGGACATATTTGAGAGAGAGAGAGATGGCAGATAGGACCAGCTGATGAGGTAGGGATGGGGAGGTAAAGCCCAGGAGGGAAGCTTAGTCCAAGTGTTAAAAGAATACATTCATTTCTTCCATATTTATTAGCACCTATTATGTGATAAACAGCTAGGGTGGTGAGGGTGGTGGAGGAAGGTGAGGCTGGGGTAATAGGAGGGTGAGATTGCCAGTGAGGAGTCCTCCTTGCTAAGGAGTTGTGATCATCATACAAGTGGTGAGCAGCCAAGTGAGCGCTACGCAGGGAGTGCAAGGTCTACGAGGGTTACGCAGGGAGGAGTGCCAGGGTTACGCAGGGAGGAGTGCCAGGGTTACGCAGGGAGGAGTCCGAGGGTTACGCAGGGAGTGCGAAGGCTAGCAGGGAGGAGTCCGAGGGTTACGCAGGGAGTGCGAGGGCTACGAGGGTTACGCAGGGAGTGCGAGGGTTACGCACGGAGGAGTGCCAGGGTTACGCAGGGAGGAGTGCCAGGGTTACGCAGGGAGGAGTCCGAGGGTTACGCAGGGAGGAGTCCGAGGGTTACGCAGGGAGGAGTCCGAGGGTTACGCAGGGAGTGCGAGGGCTAGCAGGGAGGAGTGCGAGGGCTAGCAGGGAGGAGTGCGAGGGTTACGCAGGGAGGAGTGCCAGGGTTACGCAGGGAGGAGTCCGAGGGTTACGCAGGGAGTGCGAGGGCTAGCAGGGAGGAGTGCGAGGGTTACGCAGGGAGAGGAGTGCGAGGGTTACGCAGGGAGAGGAGTGCGAGGGTTACGCAGGGAGAGGAGGGCCAGGGCTATGCAGGGAGAGTGCGAGGGCTAGCAGGGAGTGCGAATAACTTTCGAATTTTAGAAAGACGAAAGAAGGAAAAACCAGAGGCCATTTGAAGGCCTGGACAAATGAGGTAACAGTGGGATGAGGGGAAGGCACCCTTCTGTGCCTTTCCATACCCGCAGGGCCCAGGCCCCCCTGGCTTAAGCCCTGCTTTGCTTCCGATGCTCACCACAGTCCAGACGCACTGGCTGCCCTCTCTCACGGATGTGCCATGCCCTTTCCCACTTAAGAGCCTTCGCCCTTCATGTTCCTGCTACCGGAGTTCCTGCCTTTAGCGCTGTGCACACCTGGTCCTCGTCACCCCACAATCTTAGTTCAGAGTCACCTCTGCAGAGACCACTCCAGTTATTTCCTTTATAGCACTAACATGTATACTTTCCACCTGGAGAAGAGAGATAGTAACAAGTGCACAAACAGAATGTCTGTCTCATGCACGACTATACCCACAGTGCCAGCGCAGAAACTGACACATCCTGGGAGCTCATTAAATACACTGGTGGAAGGAAGAAGGGAAAGTTGGAAAAGACAAAAGGGCAGTTTGGTGTGGGGGGTAAGGAGGGAGATTTCTGTGTCCTACTCCACACAATCTTGGGGGATCCCGGCAGAGAGGGGAAGGAACTGTATCTAAACCCTTATAATTCAGCTCCTGAGTGATACTCATCCATATTTTAATTCTGAAATGGTCTCTTTAAAAGAGAATGATGAAGGAACTAATTTAGTTTACCACAGGAAAACTAGAGAAAATGGAAAATGCCTTATAAAGGAGACCTACATAATCAAAGTCACAACTCCAGAACCATCCCACATTTGAAAAAGACAAACAAAACTAGCGTTAGCTAAAGAGTCAAGGGATGTTGACTTTGGCCAGCCTATTTGTTTGGGATCAAACAATCAGGACTAACTTTTATTGCCAGGCAAGACTCTGAGGCACTCCACTTCTGCTGACTCATTTCATTCTCACAACATCCTATCAATGCCATTCTGCAAATGAGAAAACCGAGCCCCAGAGAGAGAGGTTGACCTGCCCAGTATGATACAGCTAGTGAGTGGCAGAGCCAGAATTCGGACCCAGGATATTTGGTCCCAGAAACACTGCTCAAAAGCACAAAAGTAAACCCCTCTTGGGCCAAAGCTGCCCTACAGGAGAGTTATCAAACACATTGCACATTTGTTATAAGCAAATCATTCTAGGGATTATGTAGGCAATGGTAATTCATAATCATTATCAACATCAGCTTTTTTGTCACTTGTATTAGGCAGGATAGGCTAACTACTGTAGCAGAAAATCCCCAAATCTCAGTGGCTTCGCCCAGCAAAAGTTTATTCTAACTCATTTCACTGTTCACTGTGGGCAGCAGGGGTGCTGTGCTCCACGCCGTCATTCAGGAACACCTTCCATCTCTGCCGTCCCCAGGGCTCTGAGTCCCCCAGATGCTCTGCACCTGGCCAGCCAATGAGCAAGCAGAGAGAGAACAGGGAGAACCCAGGAGTAGATTTTAGGAGCCACATTCCCTTGGCCAGAACTCAGTCGCATGGCCCCGCAGAGACATAAGGGACTGAGAAGTGTGGTCTCATTTGTGCTCAGAAAGAAAGGGTGGTGGGCATCTTGCAAAGCGTGGTATCAATGCTTAGTTTTAAGGAATTTTGTAGGAGAGACCTGGTAGGAAGGTAATCTGGCCTCAGAAGACATTGGTTCTGTCCCTGTCTCTACTAGTCACTAGCTGACTGATCTCCTATAAGATATAGCCTCTTCAGTCCCAGATTTCCCGTCAATAAAGTAAGGTAATCAACCAGATGGCCCATTTCAGGATTCTTCTAATCCCAGAATGTTTACATGATAAAACATCGTTTTATTATCTTTAATAACCATGGTGCCTTAATCATTTTTCTACTGATGCTCTATTTGAGCTTTTGTTCAAAATTGCAACCATAATTATAACATCAATTCTGAGGGAAACTACTATTTCCCTTTAATACTCAATATCTAGCTACGCATCATATATACTCTGGGGGGGAAAAGAGCTTCCGACTTTGTATTAGGACTAGTTATTTGAAGCAATTCATTAAATTGGGAAAAATGTAGATACCTATTTTAAAATGCCTAGAGCTGGATCTAAGTTATAATAAACGTAATGTTCTACAAGCAGATCATTTGCTGTGATCAGACCATTTTTATACAAAATAGTACTTACATCTGTTAGAGGGCACCTGAGCCAAGAAAATATATATCTGGAACAGCCAAGTTAATAACTACTGACTGAGGTTCCACTCCGTGCCCTCACAGCCAGAAAGCCTTGGTTTCTTAAGTGTGTGATATTATCGTAACCACAGGGATTTTGCAAGGCAGTATGGTTTGAGAGCTGGGGCAAGGTTTGGACAGGCAGGGTGGAGAGGGCGGGGGCTGAATAAGATGTTTTAAACCCTCAGGAGAGATGGTGGGGAGCCAGGTAGAGACTGATGGTTTTGTTTTGGAAAAAATATATATATATATACATATACATTCCAGATTCAGAGACCTCATAGGAGACTAGTGTTAGAAGAAGGAAAGTTGGGCACACCCAGGTACACTTCCTCTTGTGTCCCTCTGCCTCTGCCTGAGAGTTCTCCCACCCAAGTCACCTGGAAAACACCTGAGCCACACCCCCATCCCGCCCTTTCCAGCCATCATCACTCTCAGCCCAGCTGCCACTTACCCTGGACAGCTGTGATCACCTCCTCCCTCTACACCCTCTCCCATATGTCCTCTCACACCTCAGTGAGAGTGTTCTTTCTGAAACACACATTAATTATGTCCCCTTCTTGCTTAAAACCCCGTGGCTGTCACAGCACACTCTTGCCCTCCACATGGCTTACAAGGTCCTGTGGTATGGGCCTGCCATTCATGGGCCCCGCCATCCACCCTCACCCCCACCACTGCTCCTGTCAGCTACACTGTCCTTTCGGGTCCTTTTCAGGGACAGCAATGGGTCTAATTTGTTCACCTAATAAAAAGCACAACACATGTATTATTTGCCTATATTTCCAGACTTCGGGGGACACTTTACAGTGTATTAACAATTGAACTCATTTCTTTAAATTGAGAGAGCTTCACCTGAAAAGGTACTGGCAGGTTGAAGAAAAGCCTATCAAGCATATTACTTGGAAATGCTTTTAAATCAGTTTGTGTTTCAAGACTTTTCAGACACCCTACACTGTGTGTTTGCTGTTTTTGTCATTCAGATCTTAGCTCAGTCATCCCTCGTCAGAGCCCTCCTGACCTCCCTGTTACCCCTTTCATAGCGTCATGGGGTCTTGTTCATGGCACTCACCGTAATTTCGCTTTCACACCTGTCTGTATCATTCTTTAATGAATACTTGCCTCAGTTCCCACACTAGGCTTGGAGCATGGAAAGGACCGGAATCTGATTTGCTTGTCCTGGATACACAGTTCCCAGCAGAAGTAGGTGCTCAGTACTTAGTCACTGCATGATGCCTGCTCAGACACCCATCCTGATGGTCGTTTCCTTTCATCACCTTCCCTCAGTCCCCTCCAGGCAGGACTAATGGCTGCTTCTGCCGTGCTGCCCCCACATCCCCCTACATAGAACCTGACCACGGAACTCAGCACACTGTACTTCTATGTTTGTTTCTCCCCCTTGCCAGACTGGGCGGTTATCAGGATCTGAATGCACAGGGCCGGTGTTCAGCAAACATTTACTACGTTGAACGTGACCTCCAGGAAAGCAGTTCTGGCCCAGATCCCCTGACTACACAGAGGAAGAATTAACGTGGAAGGAGGCTTTCCAAGCAGGCCATTGTGCTGCTGTGTGTGGAGGTAAACTTCTTCCCCCTTCTCCTCACCCATGAGTCATTCCCTCATTTAGCACGTGGCTCCTGTGCTTAGATGGAGGTCGGCTGCTCAACTTGCTTATGCAATGGTTCTCAAGCCTGACAATAGTCCAGAAACACTTGGGTTGCTTGCTACAAACATAAATTCCTGGGCCCATCCCAGACCGACTGAATCAGAGTCTCCAGGAACGGGATGCAGGAATCTGTATTTTTAACTCCTTAAATGACTCTTCTTAGCCAACAGTTCATCCTGCTGGTACCTAGGATCCTCGAGCAGAGGAGCTAAAGCAAGCACAGTGATCAGCGCAACTCAAGGCAGAAAGCTCAGTGAAACTGTTTGAGCAAAGGCCCAAGGAGAGGTTTTTGCTCCCAACTGTCAGTTATAAAATGGCCCCCCACACAAATCCAGGAGTCGGCAGCAGCAGCAGAGGGGCCTCTTAAGGTTCTCATAGAGAACTGAACGCTCCACCTCCCCCTACAAGAAGGCTGACGCTTTGTGCCTTTTGGAGATCACGCTGGAGTTGCTCTCAGGGATTCTAACTGGGTGCCAATGTGACTCTTATTATTAACCTTTCCAGAAAGTATTTACTGTCTCACAGACGCTATTCTAGAGCTTTACATGTATTATCTTACCTAACAAACAGGAACAATGAGAGGCTGACATAGAATAGAATGTCCTGCTCCCTTCTTGGAGAGCACCGGAAGGAACAGCAGTGCCAAAGCCAGCCCTGGACACAGCCTGCAGTAGCTTTTGGCTCTCAGAGATTGAAGCAGATCTCCCTATGGAATGACCCACCCCTGAAATACTTCCAAGGGTCCCAAAGCCTGGGAGGAGGGCTGGGGCCTGCAGATGGCTAGCTGCCCTCCTCCACCTCACCTATGAACTCAGCAATCCTCCAGGCACCTTCAGATGTTCCCCAAGCGACCCCTCTCCATCCTGTTTCTGGATGCTAGAGTCTAGAGTGACAGCCGCAGACATACAGACCAACCATATCAGGGAGATTACTTCCGAAGACCTTTTCACTTGAATGTGGTGGGGGCCCATCGTTCTTTGGCAATAGGGATTGGCTTGGAGGTGAGGAAGGAGGAAGAAAGGCTCAGGGCTACAATTAGTCCATTGTTATTTCAAGATAACTCGCTATTTTATGGATTGTATTTATATAAGTATTTTACAGTTTACAGAATGCATTAAATATATTGAGCCCTTTTAATCCCCACAACATCATTAGGAGGGAAGCTCATTAGCTTCATTTTGCAGCTGAGGTCTGGTAACTCACCAAGGTCATGCAGGTTGACCCAGGGCTCAAAACCAGGCCTTCTGGCTCTGGGATCACTGTTTCCCATTGACACCTCACACATGGGTGGATAGAAGCTTGCGGCAGAAAGAGTGAATGAATGATTCTCTCTCCCTAGCTAGATACTACAGAGGCGATAGAGGTAAATAATATTTGGTTTCAAAGAAATCGAAAGTAACTATTCCCCTCTTCTCTCTCCTCTCGCCCACCCCCACAACCACAATGTAGCAGATAAGGTTGGTGGGCACCTATTGCTGGTTTTACAAAAATAGATGAATTGCTTTTCAAACAGCATCAGTGATACTCAAAAGCCAACAAAAGGCTAGGTCTCCCAGAGCGTACTTCCAGGGGCCAAAGTGTGTCTTCTTTTGCATTCCATGGAAGTTCTAACTTTTAATTCATGCCACTAAGGAGACATTTGATTGTTTTCTAGAAATGCTAATATTGCAAGACTCATAAATACTAATGAAACACTATAGATTGGCAGAGCTCAGCGAGTAACCTAGGGGGTGCCTATAAAAGAATTCTTAGATTAAAAAACATAAAGAATATCTTTTAATCGAATTTTCCCCAGACTGCTTTCCCAAATGTTAATGAATACTCTTTGGCCGTATGGAGGGCCGCCTCAAATAAGTCCCTTGAGGAATCTAAAAGTGAATTATTGACTTAGCTTTAGCTTGAAAAGAAATCTATTTATTCAAAGGCCATTTTAGGTGCCAAGGGATGGATGAGTTTAAGACAAAGGTTGGAAGGAGTGGGAGGGCCCAATACATTGAGATAAACATACAATTCAAATGCATGCTTCTATCTCATACTACTAAGCAATCTAGGTTGGAATTTGCTTATTATACTTGGCTTTTATGACCTGATCTTTCAATAGTACTAACTCCCCTGGAATGGACAAGGCTCAGAAACCATATCTTTCTCATTCACTCTTGAATCCTCAACACCCAACAGTGTGCGAAACATATTAGGTGCTCAGTGAATGTTTGATAAACGGATAAAGAGATTTAAAGAGCTTTCTTAACACATTTGCCAGAGTTCTTAAGATCCTGCCATCTTTTCCTGAAAGGCAGCTCTGATCACAACATTCTCCTGTTGTGATCAAAGTCCCCAAATAAGCGCAAACCCTATGAGGGCCTCTCTACCCTAGCTGCACCTCCCTTTTTAGCTTCCCTTCCCGTCCTCTCTTCTCCCACATTGAGCCCCAGACTCACCAGAAGACCTCCTGTTCTCTTGCTCATGTTCTAGAAGTTTCTCTGCCTGGAATGTTTGCACATCCTTTTCACCCATATTTCTCTGTCAAAATACTACATGTCTTAAAGGTCCTTCCCAAGTGGCTCCACCTTCATGAAAACTGGCCTGATGTTCTCCGTGAGCTCGCCCTCCATCCTCAGTGGCTGAACCCAGAGGGGCCCCTGATGCTTGTCTGCTCCCTGCAGGATCAACATGACCGCTGGCACAGAATAGTTGGTGAACAGTTGTGGTGGCAGTGTTGTCTAATGTGAATCAGGAAAGCTGTGAGTAGGATCAAATTAAAGAAAAGCACCCAAAGCCTTCCCAAAACAGAGCAGAAAGATTCCAGCAGACAGGGCCAAAAAGCCACCGAAGGCCAAGGTAAAAGTAAAGGTCATGGCAAAGGGAGAAGGAAAACCCAGAAGAGAGATGAGTGGCTTGAGGTGGTCACTGGGGCTTAGAAGCATGCCAGAGGCTGCTTTTCTCTGCAGAGAGCCTGGCAGCTTGATGGTGTGTGGGAAGATCCATGGCATGGGCTGTTCAGAGGGGCTTGGGCCGAGCTTTGGACGAGAGGACATACCTCTCCTCCTCTCGTCAAAGTATCCAATGACTCAGGATACTTTTCTTTGTTGCATGTTGAGTTTAAGTTCGGGCAGCCATATGCTTTCTATAAACCTGGACTTGGGCAGGACATGGTTTTTATTTTATGTATCTTCATGCATTTGGGAAATATCTAACAATAAGAAATAAATCTCTTTGCAGTCTTTCCTACAAATGGGGTAAGCATTTAAGTCAATCTGGGGAACAGCCAAATATTGTAAGAGTCTGTAAATCCTGGGCTGCTTGCCAAAAACGGGTTAATTCCACACAAAGGAATAGGAGGCTACAGAGCAACACCTGTGAACAGCTCACTCCTTGGGGATCTGGAGCCAAACTCCCCAGACTGAGTGAGCCCAGCTCTGCCACTCACTCACCATGTGGCCTGTGCCTCCACGTCTTCAGCTGCAGGATGGGGGAATCACAGTACCTACTTCCTAAGGGTGTCTCGAAGATTAATGAGTGAATAGAGTGCTGAGAACAGTGCCTGGTGCACAATTAGGGCTTACTAAAAGTTCGCTAAAATTATTATTGTCATCCTATGGCATTTTTCCAGACTCTATGGACCAAATGGCTCAGTAGTAGGTGCCAATTTGTGCACTTGCAAAAACTGTGTAAATAACGCCACGAGAGGGTGGGATACATGCCAGCAGACAAGGACTCGGGTCAGCTGGGGCTTAGATGGGCACATGGGCCCTGGGATCATGAGACATTGATAGAGCATGCTATCCAAGGAATTAGACGTCTGAGGACAATTGCTGGGGCATCATGTAGAAAACATCACCCAGGAGGGCTGCACATGCATGCACTGAAGCCTGAGCTGACCTTGAATTCCAGGCTTTGGTCCCCCAGTGTTCCCATCCTAGACACAGCACCATCCTGTTGCTCACTCAAAAGATTAAATGCACATGAATGATTAGAAAAGTATCAAGTGAAATGCAAGTACAAAGTGACATCATCATCATTCTTAGTTCCTCTGCTTGCCTGGCAGCCTAGAGGGAGTGCTGAGCCCACTGGCCAGAGGTCTGGGTGGCCCTGTGTGGCCTGGATGGCTCTGTGTAGCCTCAGACATGTTACCTCACTGATCTGGACCTCAGATTCTTCATCCTTCAGTGAGAGAGTTGGTTGGGATGATCTCTAGAGTGTCTGTCCTGAAAATCAACAACTCCTTGACATTTGGGTCCTGGGCAATGTCTTGCACCAACAGGCGTCTTAAATTTCCTTGAATTATGCCTGTCCTTGAAGTCTTGTTTGTACACAAGAACCTATAATTCCAGAACTGAAGGCAGCCTCTAAGACCTTATACTTGAGAGCTGAGCTTTAAGTTATATGTAGAGGGGTGACCAGGGAGGGGGGTCCGCTCTGTATAAGCAACCAGGAAAATGGCCCCAGCTATATGCTGAGTTCAGGACAGGAGCAGGGAGGCATCCAGGAAGCTCACCCTGGTTTCTAAGCATCATCACTAAGCAGCCTGCAAGGACTCCTCTCTCACGGAGAAGAAAGAGAGCAGGAGACTTTGGAGTATGTAGTCAAGAGATAGAAAACAGGGACGAGGCTAATGAGGGAGAGGAAGGTAGAAAGTGGAAAGCCAGCAAATGGTCACCCCTGGTTCTCCCAGCCTTGGGAGGAGAGGACTTGTCAGGCACAGGAATGGGATGTAAGGAGGGGTGGAGACACGGAGCAGGGAAGAGAGCATGAGGGGACAGCAAGGAAAGCAGGGTGGGATAGGATGAAGACTGATGATCTCTTAGCCCAGACAGCAAGACGTAGACATCTCATCTTGTGATTAAGCTTCAATAAGCATTGAAAACGGCAAGTGATGTTAATAAAAGGTCACATACAGAACTGTCCTGTGGGGAGTGTGTTCAACACCTGTCAAGTGAGCTGCAGTGGAAAAAAGATTCAGAACTGCTGTTGCAGAGGAGTCCAGGGAAGTAACCCCTCATCAGAACACCAAACACACACATTGATTCATTTATCCAACAACTGCTGAGAACTTTCTATGTGCCGGACCTGATATACTATTCATTTTTATATCCTAAGCCCAATATAATGTGTGTACATAGCAAGAATTAGTTGATGCCTATTGATTGCATGCATGTATTTATCTTGTTTATTGAGTCTCGATACAAGTTTACTGAACTCTGGAAATGTTCAATTCCTTCCCCTTTCCTAAGCCCAAAATCTATGATACTATTAAAATTTGTAGACCAGTCTCTCTGCATTTCTCTTCAGTTGTCTGTTTTAATCTCTTCAGGTGCTGTCGGTGGCATGCCCAAACCCAAAGCTGGAAGAGGAATAAATTACAAGTGGTCAAGGTTGCATCCTTTGGAACCCAGGACCTGCTAGTGAGCCAAGGGGGCTCTCTGTGCGAATCTAGCCAAGCACCATGGAGAGAATCAGCGCCTTCTTCAGCTCTATGTGGGACACCATCTTGGCCAAACACCAAGAAGGCATCTACAACACCATCTGCCTGGGAGTCCTCCTGGGCCTGCCACTATTGGTGATCATCACACTCCTTTTCATCTGTTGCCATTGGTGCTGTAGCCGAACAGGCAAGAGGGGCCAGGAGCCGGAGCAGAACAAGAAGAAGAAGAAGAAGAAGAAGAAGGATGAAGAAGACCTCTGGATCTCTGCTCAACCCAAGCTTCTCCAGATGGAGAAGAGACCATCACTGCCTGTTTAGTTAGGCAGGAAGCAAAGGTGTCTCCTCTCTGGGGCTAAGCCTCCTTCTGACCACACACAGATATTTCAGGAACCCATGAAATGATGCATTTAGGTCCACTTAGGTAACTACTCAACCAAGGAACAAACCTCAGACTAAGTGTCCATTGGACGGCAATCCCAGGGGGCAGGTGGACAATTCTTGGGTACTGCTTGGCAGCTATGTGTCCAATAGCAGTGCTCCTTACTGCAGACCCAGGGATGACTCCTACCTGTCTCTGACATACCCCATATGCAAAAGCACAAAGAACATTTATCCATACATCTCGATATGGTTCCTAAGTGTGTGCACATGTACATAACGCACACAGAAATTCAGGCAACAGGTACATGGACAAGTATATTCTGCTCACTAAATGGTTATTGGCTATGTACTTTGTGCAGGGAAGTACATTATCTACAGTCACAAAAATGTCTCACGGGGAAGCCTAGCCAGATTCAGACACATATATACAATTACATAACCAGCAAGGCTCCCCATACACCGTCTATTCCATAAACCACTCAGGTTAGAGATGCATGCTTTCCTATTTCTATCTCTACAAATGAACTTTTACTACAAGTACCCATAATTGGACATTCCAGCAACCTGCTACAGTCCCCACCCCTGCGCATCTTGATACAAACACACCAAATTCCTGTGTCTCTGACCCCTCAACTGTGCCAAGATGTTTAAAGAGTGATGGATCAAAATTCATCGAAAGCACTTTTTCTTGTAATTCCTGACAAGGTCCGTCCTCATTGCCACTGAGAGGTGTTTAAGGTGGTCCAAGACCTCTCTTTGAAACATGACCCTCCCCAAACCACTCAGCAAAGTGCCTTTCTCCAAGCAAGAACAAAGAGCACTTGGTAGTGACTGCTAGAAAGCTATGGAAGCCCACTCAGTTATGTCAGTGGACTGCAATTGTGTACCTGTGCAATGAATGTTTTACAGATGGAAAGGGTAAGGAGGTGCTACACCTGAGCTAGGTACCTTCTGTATGACCAGAGTTGCCAGCAGGGAAAGGACTAGACAATCATCAGTACAGTCTCACAGAAGGCCACACTGGAAGTGATGTCATAAGGTGGTAATGGGTGTATGGTATGGCACAGGTGGAATGCAGAGGTAACGAAGCTTCAATGAAAGTAGGATGAAACCATAAAGAGGTTTATTTATATTTATCTTGAAGCTCAGGCAAGTGCCTTGCACACAGTAGGTTCATAGAACTGTCTGTGGTTACTGTTGGACATGTGATGTTGTTAAGGGTAAGCTTGTAATACCTCACCAACTCTCCCCAAGTGACCTTCTCTTCTAAGTGAGCCCACTAATTGCTGCAATGGATGAAATCGGGTGTTTAAGGCTGCAAGAGAGTGCATGTAGGCAACACGTGTGCCCTGAGGTATGTGAGGACGTGTCAATTAGATCCACAGTGAGCTGAGGAGGGCTTTCCCTGCCAGACCGAGGTTGGGAAGCAGAGTTAATCCACTTACAGGATGAACTGGTTGGTATTTTGACTGTATTGTGACTATGGCAAAGATGGACAGTTCACACCTTGGGAGCAAGTTGTGTTCTAAAAGTTTATTTGCAAATATACTAGGAAGCTCTCTTGAAATATTTTCCCAAGGAAGCTACTCTACACAGTGGCAAAATCACTAATTAATAATATAGGTAAACTATGACATTTATAGTAGCAAAAAACTAAATTCTATAAAATTACATTAAATGAAATTTGCTGCTGAGTAAATGAAAGCAAATACTGTTGGCTCACTTGGGCCATCTGGTACTCACCTGCCCTCCAGGTGTACTTAGGCCTGTGGAGGGTGGCATCTAGTGGTGACCCTTGCACCAGGGTTTTCTAACAGATGACCCTGTGAATCATAATTCAGACCTGCATATATTTTAGAGCCAGTCACATTTGCCCTCTCACTCTATATGGCCATAAACTGCCTAAGCACTCAGGCCTCCTACTCATCAACCCCTTTGACCAGAGAAAGAAGCAGTCTGGTTCTCTATCCCTTTGTCACAGAGAGAGTTTGTCATGGAGCCTCTGCCTGTGCCCTTCACATAGCAGAATCACTGTCATCTGCCTGCACCAAACCCAGATATGTGGGAGATGTCTCCCCACACCTCCCACTGCCCACCAGGACAAGCTGCCCTTCCTGTCTCCACCTCTCAGTCCCCGTAATATGGGTGGCCAGGGAGATGTGGAGGCTGACAGCTGAGACGTGGTGTCAGATGTGATCTAGGAGGGAGGATCGCCGGGATCCGGGACCACACAAGTAACATGGTTTCCATGGCAACTGCTTGCTCCTTTGAATTAAGACAGCAGTCAGTTGTCATTGCCATGACAAGGCCTCTATCTCCAGGCACAGTGTCCCTGATGTCTCCTAATCCAACGGACTGGCTCTCACTGCAGGCATAAAACACCCAGAAACTCACTCTCAGTCACTTCCACAGCCGATGACTCAGAAGAAGCAAACCCAGAATGGGGCTTCTCTTTTCCCCACCACAACCACCCTGACAACCTTTCCTGGCATACCTAGAGGAGTGCCAATGCAGGATAGGCCCGAAAATTTTTGTTAAATAAACAGGTGCATGAAAGGAGCGAACAAACAAGGCGATTGTTGGTGTCCACTCTCTCCTTTCCACTTCCTTCTCATCTTTCCATGTTTTATGCTTCTCTGATTCCCTCTTCTGCCTGTACCAGGCAGCCCCAGCCCTTTATTCTTCTCCATTTTCACTCCTTCCAGCCTCTGTCCCTGAACTGCCACTGGCAACCCACGGGACCTCAGGACCAGAGACTGCTAGACTCATCTGGGGAGGTTAAGTTCATGGGGGACAAAAAAGGGATTCATAAGGAAGAGGCTTCCTAGACCAGCACAGGCTCAAGAAAGGGATCCCCTAGGCCTGGACTTCTGAGCACCTTCAGCCAGGTTCCAGCCAACAGCCAGAGAAGGCCTTTCCCCATCACTCAGTGGGTTCCATGTTTTTATTTCTTGGGAGAAGCAGAGAGGGAGAAAGGTAGAAAAAGGGCAGTCGCCTTTCCAAGAAGAATATAACTGGTCCAAGCTGTATAGTATTTGTCAGTATTTTTTTCTGTAAAGTTCAAGCACACACAAAAGAAAAACTTATTTAAATAAAATACTTTGGAAATGAAAATCTTGCTGGAGTCGGTTACTTTCTTAACATTAGGTATTACCCCTGCTCAGACATCACTCAGAAATGATGGATACAGGGACTCTTTCTGTGACACATATGTCCCAGCCCTCGTCAGTCACTGCCTTTGCCACAATAGAGTCATATGTCTGAGGACCAAGAATGTGGCTGTCTCACCCGTTTGCAAAACAGATGGCCTCAGAGACCAGACTCCCTCAGAGGTGCCAGCTACAGGAAAAATACGGTGATGTTCCTTGGCAACACTTAGAGAACTTTCCGTCAATGAGGTCCATCAATGTCTTCTTAAAGGAAAAGGGGGGAAATAGCAAAAACCTAAGGAAAAATGGACCTTTGTGTTAAATTCAGTGTTGGGAAAGGAGGGATCAAAAACCTCCAGAGTAGCCACTAGAGCTAAAAATGTATGTATATGTGTGTGTGCATACACTGTTCAATATGGTACCATTAGCCACACGTGACTATTTAAATTCATTGAAATGAAATTAAAGGTGCACTAGCTCAGCTATGTCTGCCATATTTCTTTTTTCTTTTTTTTTTTTTTTTTTTTTTGAGACCGAGTCTTGCTCTGTCACCCAGGCTGGAGTGCAGTGGTATGATCTTGGCTCACTGCAACCTCCACTTCCCAAGTTCAAGCAGTTATCATGCCTCAGCCACCTGAGTAGCTGGGATGAGAGGCATGCGCCACCACCCCCAGCTAATTATTTTTGTATTTTAGTAGAGACGGAGTTTCACCATACTGGCCAGGCTGGTCTTGAACTCCTGGCCTCAAGTGATCTGCCTGCCTCAGCCTCCCGAAGTGCTGGGATTATAGGCATGGGCAACTGCGCCTGACCCTGCCAGCCACATTTCAAGTGCTCAGTAGACACACGTGGCTAGCAGCTACCATCCTGGGCAGCATAGGTCCGTGAGCTTATTGGGGACAGGCTGTGTCAAACACGTGGGCAAAACACCCACGCTGACTGGATTTCAAGGAGGGCTTAGGAAGAAAGGCCTAGAGCACAGGTGGACTCTCTGCCTTATCTCCTCCAAGGCAGGCTATGTCTGCAGTTCCAGATGAGTTCATTCCTGGGCTCCCTTCCCCATCACCATACACTCATGACAACCAGAGAACAGAGACTCTTCATTCAGCTCCCTGTTCAACCATTCAGGACATTGCTAAACTTTCCAGTGCAGAGGAGGAACTGCTGCTCAGAAACCATCTGGGAGGAGAGCAGCTGCTGCACACCTGAGGGGATGCCAGTGCTCAGTGCCCTCAGCTGCACCCACCCCGGCTCCATCCCAGCCTTGGGGTGTAATATGAATTTGGACAATGCCATCTCGCCGTTAGCATTCTCAACTCACCACAGCACTCTGCACTGGCCCCTTGCCCTTTGACCTTAGAACTATTCCCCAATTCAAAGTCACAGGATTACAAGACTGAAAAATAAATCCCTTCAACTGGCTTTCTGTCTGCGATAGACTTAAAGGGATGTTTTCAAACACCTGTGTGGGCAATGCCACGCTATATTTATTCAGGAATGACTGTGATTGTGTACCTCCAGCCCTCTCTTGAGGCTGTTTATTCCATTAACATTTCTGACTGTTGACTATATGTCACACACCTTAGGTGCCAGTGATACTAAGTTGTTCTGGAGGGGTTCAGAGCCTGATAGGGAGGACACAAACAAGCAAACAGACCGTTACAAGACAGTGTGGCCACTGCCGCTTAGAGGGACGCTCCCAGGCTGACTTCAGGACAGGACAGGGGAGCTCACCCAGGAGCTGTCCAGAGACTTGCACAGGAAGAAACAGAAAGGAGGGCCCCGTGTGTAGTCTACAAAGTGTAAGTGCACCCCACAGTAGTGATGCGGGCGGACAGACTGATGGGGACCATTCAGAAATCATCAGGGCTCTTGGAGGCCATGATGCAGGGGGCTAGGGCTCAGGACCAGGGTTGTCCCAACCCTGATGCTAACTCCAACTCTCACTAGTTACATCATTTGGACCCATGGCTTAATCTGTCTGCAAGACTTACCTGCTAAATAAAGCTAATGAGAGTAGCTACCTCATAGGGAGCACTAAATGATCACGTGTATAAAGCATTTAGCACAGGACCTGGCTTATATTAAGTGCCCAATAAATGTTATTTACTATTAAGGGTTGAAAAGAAATCATGAGAGAGCTGTGTCCTAGGAGTCAAAGGAAAAGAAATTTCCAAGAAGAAAGCAACAGTCCATAGAGGCAAATGATCCAGGCAAGACGAATGAGATGGGGATTGAAAATACAGATAATTGCATTTTCTATTCCCCATGGTTCCCCATGATGTGTTCCCTAATTTCACCATGTACTGCACTACCTACAGGATTACCAATACTCCGTGAATTAAGGTCTCCAGATTCACAGTATATGACAGGCAAGGTTGCCTAATTATCTGTCCCGCCTCTGCCCACAACCAAGTCGCCCTAGCATGACAGTGCCACCTGGTGGCCAGATCAGGAGAGAGCGTGAGCCAACATCGTTTTCACCTTATAAGTGTTTCCTGTAGAACGCCCATCCAGCTAGTTCACCTGTTCTCAAATTTACAA
The DNA here is from genome assembly GCF_001604975.1 of Cebus imitator. NCBI lineage: Eukaryota > Metazoa > Chordata > Mammalia > Primates > Cebidae > Cebus > Cebus imitator. Next base: position 1,934,241 of record NW_016107377.1, read on the forward strand.
AAAAGTCTCCAGGTTTTATGTGAAATTCACAAGTCCATCAGGGTTCAGAATGCTGTGCTCATTTGACATATGGGGGATTTCCACAAATCCTAAGCCTCAATTGTCACAAACATTTTGGTGAAGTGTTCCATATGCCACCGCTCCCTACAGTAAAGCTTCCCTAACCACAAAAGTCCTCCCCGTTGCAGTAAGACCGGATCACATTGTAATTGTGTGTCCCTTCTATTCCCAACGCCCCACCCCTATTTTGACCCCCATTAGAATTAGCCTTTATGAAGTTAGAATTAGAACTGTCTTATTCACTGCTGTATCTTCAACACCTAGCATGGAGCCTGGCACATACTATATGCTAAATAAATGTGTCAATTGGGGGGAAAAATAATCACTGACATGTTTTTCAGAAATGCTAATTACCTGTCTCCCCCTGCCCTTCTGGCTGATTATTAAGTCTAGGGTGATGCCAGACAACCTGCTTTAATAAGCACTAGGTAAACGCAGGTGGTCTCTGAACCACACTGTGAGAAATACTATCTAGATATTCAGAGCAACAAAAGAATTGTGTACAGTCAAATAAGTTTCCGGACAGTGCACAGCATAACTTTCCCACTTCACCCCCTTGGGATCTGCAATTGCATTATCACATTAACGTTTCTAACAAGTATGATAATAAATAAATTGGTTTAACTCCACTTAAAATCTTCTGAAATTTATTTAGCCATAAACCTCGTTTTATTTTAGCACATCTGGAGGAACAAAGATTCCAAGAGGGCACCACTTGGGAAATGCTGCCATGGAGGGCTAGTGCGCACCCCACACGTCCCCTGCTCCCGACTCCCGCGGAGGGCTAGTGCGCACCCCACACGTCCCCTGCTCCCGACTCCCGCGGAGGGCTAGTGCGCACCCCACACGTCCCCTGCTCCCGACTCCCGTGGAGGGCTAGTGTGCCTTCCATGTGTCCTCTACTCCTGATTTCCACTATTGACAGCTCAGTCAATGTCATCTCCAAAGGAAACTTTCTGCAATGTACACAGATTCTCACTAACCTTTATGAACCTTTCTCTTTTACTCGTCCCTTCCTCTTTCTTCCATTTGCAACCCATAATAGTCCTGTTGGTGGCTATTCATAGCAAACGTGCTTTAGATCTACTAGAGAGACATCTCTATCAAAAGGAAAAAGAGAAAAAGTTTTAAGTCAAAAAATGAAGACCCATCCAAGCCCACTATTTTACCATTCCAGGGTGCCTTCATACATAAAAACCACTTTCATTATTTCACTTGATTCTCACTTTATAAATGAAGAAAATGAGGCCCGGAGAAGGTAAGCCAGCTTACCCTAAACTGGAATGGAAACCCAAGGCTTCAGACTCCTACCCCAGTGTTTCTTCTGCCAACCAGGCATCGAGATCCAGGCCAATCTGATCTTGGCTCCTCAAAGACCGTTGAACTGGTAACAGCACCTCCCTTGAGTTGGAAATTATTGAACACAATCAAGGGTCTGCCCATAAGCCTTTAAAGTGCCCAAATGTCTCCTTTGGATGTCCTGCAGCAAGCCTCATCCGCCTCCTTCTCCTTCTCTAATTAAACCTAAATTTGTTCACTCATCAAAATAAAAATCTTTTCCATTCCATCTGGTTTCCTTCTTTTATTTAGATGACTATACTGTAATACTATTGTTTTCTATTTTTCATTATACATACACTGCCACTCATCTATATTATAAACAGGATTTATGGGCTAGCCTGACAACCTAACTTCTTTCTATAACATTAGAATTGGAACTCAAATCATTTTACCCACAGAAACAGCCAACTGGCAGAAAGAATTGGAGAAGTAAATTCATTTGCAAATCAGGAGCTGTCTGAAGTCCCTCCCAGGGGTGCCTCTCCTTCACCTTTCATCAGGCCGACACCCTCCGTCCGCCTTTCCTCCCCAGCAGCCCAGTACGCCAGGTCTGGGGATGCAGTCCAGTCTCACCAGGCAATCTCAAGGTTATTCCCAGTTATTTTTTTGCACATTAGTCCAGCAAGAACGCTGCCTAAGAAACCACCAAGTGCAGGCTCAATGCTAAGCAGGACCTCACCGACTGACTCTCCATATAGTATCACCCAAGAAAGAAGTGGGGACCTAGCCCGCAGAACTCCCCTTTATGGAAAAGCGGCGCTGAAATGAGAGGCTCCCGACAGGACAACACTGCCATCTCCTGGCCATGCTGAATATAGCAAGCCTTTTGCACTAAGCTGCGGTCCCAACCGTATTGATTAGTTCCGTATTGACATGAACTCCCTCCTGATCCCCTCCACCACCCTAGCAAAGTGCTTAAGGTAATGACTTGGAAAAAAAAAAAATTTAAGATGGAGTCTCGCTCTTGTTGCCGAGGCTGGAGTGCAATGGTGCAATCTCAGCTCTTTGCAACCTCTGCCTCCTGGATTCAAGCGATTCTCCTGACTCAGCCTCCCGAGTAGCTGGGATTAGTGGAGGGCCTTTTCCATCAACTGGCTAAATTTCACTAAGAGTTTCTCTCTGTTATACTTGTTTTTCTTCTGCCACGCCGTCCCTTCATCTGCATGTCCCCTGTCCACAGCTCTTCACACACCGCACCTGGCCTCTATCCTTCCTTGATCACAACTTCTGGAGGCATTTTCTATCTTTCTCCCCAGCTCCTTCAGCATTTCCTGGCTTTAATCATCTTTAAATCTCTGAGAATTCAAAGTTTAAATGCAGAGCTTTTGATCTCATTTGACAAACATAAAATCTGGGACCCTATTCCCAGAGGAAGCCACGGTCAGGAACAAATAGCTCTAAGCTCTGAGAAAGGACCCATCTCTTGCTTGCCCCACCCTTCCTCCTCAAAGCCCACCGTTCCTTCTTCCTGGATACCTCGCTAACCTGGGCCCTCCTCCCCTTCTCCACCATTTCTGCCACAAGCCAAGGAAGTCATGACCTCTTGCCTGAACTACCATAGTAGCCCTCAACTGGGCTGTGAGTCCCTATCCTGCCTCCAAAACCTCCCTCAACACCCTCAGCCCCATTCTCTATCCTATCACCAGACTGACATTTCCAAAACACAAGTCTGACCTTGTCACCCTTAGGTTTAAAACCTGTGTGTTCCCCACTATCCACGTGCTTTCATCGGAGCAGGGGCTCTCAACCGTGGTCCATGTTGGAATCCTTGGGGGCACTTTAGGAAGCCCCTGAGACCCACTGGAGCAGAGCCCATGGAGGGGAGGGGGCTTCTGTACCTGTGGAGGCCCCCTGCCGACCCTGACACTAAGAACCACAGTATTGGCCTGGCAAAGGAAGAATCCCCATCCATCTCACCAGCCTGGCTCCCCACCAAGCTCTCCTCCCCCGAGTAAGAAACCACTTTGTCCCTCAAACATGCCACACTCTACCCTTTCTCTTCCTTGCAGCCGAGTCTCCTACACCCGATGGGCCCCACGTCCCCCCAGGCTTCTGGTTTCACCCACACCCCAGAACTCATCCTTCCAGACCTAAAGCTGATATCGCACCCCCATGAAGCTCTCTCCCTCAGCACCCCGGCAGGATGAGCCACCCCCATTCTGCCCTCAGTGTCCAGTCCACCTCCCTACAGACTCACTGTCCCAGGTTTGTGTCCACGGCTGTCTCTGCCACCACTCCAAGAGCTGCTTGAGGGCCGCGTTTGTGTTCTGCTCATCACTGTCTTGCTCGTGTCCTGCATAAAAGGAAACACTTTGGAAACTCAACCACACACTGCCAAGACTTCTGTCTTCACATCTAGCCCAGGGCCTGGCTTGTAGCCTGTCCCCTCTATGAAAGATTTTGTTTAGTTTGTCCTGAAGGGTAGAAATCGTCCCTGAAAGCTTCAAAACCTTGATGGCTCATGACCTGGCTGTAAGAAAATTGTCGGACTCTAAAAAGCAGGTCTAACCAGAAACCCATTCCATAGGCCCGTATTCAGCCACCAGATCAGAAGTTGTGAGCACTTGGTCATGTTAATATGAGGTTAGGTATGGAAGTTTCCAGTTGGAATGCTTCCCTCAGTCAGACAAATACCCTTTGAAAATGAGTATCTTCTACCTTCCTTCCTGGTCCCCAGCAGAACCTCTGAAGGGTCAGCCGAGGTTTCCTTCACCGCCTCCTTTGTGCGCCATGGGTCCTACAGGCAAAAGAATGTAAAAACTAGCTCCTGTTTTCCAGAAGTCCCCCTCTTGGCCAGTGGTGGAGAAACCCTGGAGCCAATGAACGTGGAGGGGGGTATGTGTTTTGTAATTTGCCACCATCACAGATTCCTCCTGAGCAAAAAGACCATCGGCATCCCCCACCCCCACCCATGCCAGAGCTACTGAGAGTGGACTGAACTACTCAGAGTGGACTCCACTCCAACAGCAGCCTTTGGTCCAGACCTACTTAACCAGAATGTCTGGGGAAGGGACCCTGCGATCTCTGTGTCAACAAGCGTGTTCAAAGTTGAGAAGCATTTCCTACCAACCACCATCCTTGGCTCGAAGTCAGTCTCTGGGATTTGATCCATTTTGCAAAGGACACACTTTTCTGAAAAGCCTGGACCACTGTGATAAGGCCAAAGCTTCGGAATCCCAAAGGTGATGGGAAATCCCACATGCAAACAGGGTCACGGAAGAGCAGAAGGGAAGTCCAGCCAGGTGCAGCGGTGAGCACCTGTAGCGCCAGCTACTTCCTGAGTCGAGGCTGGAGGATCACTTGAGGCCAGGAGTTCAAGACCAGCCTGGGCAACATAGCTAGAGCCTCATATATACTTGAGTGTGATGGCACTCACCTGCAGTCCCAGCTACTTGGGAGGCTGAGGCAGGAGGATTGCTTGGGTCCAGGAGTTCAAGGTCACAGTGAGCTATGATCCCACCATTGGACTCGCCTTTTTTTATTCCCTTTGTTCTTCCTCACAACACTAGAAATTAAAAGGGAGACATTTACACTGTTTTCCTCACACAGCCTGGGCGACGGTGAGACTCTATTTCTATTAAATAAAACAATAAAAACTACAAAAATGTTTCTGAAAGACGAGAATTTGAGAAGAAGACTTGGAACTGGGATGTTGTGCAGATAGAACTTTAAAACAGATAAGGAGACTAAGCTGGGTAAGATCGCAAGACTCCATCTTTATAAAAAAGTTTTTAAAAATTAGCTGAGCACAGTAGCATGCGCCCATAGTCCCAGCCACTCAGGAGGCTGAAGCGGAAGGATGGCTGGAGCCCAGGAGTTCAAGGCTGCAGTTAGCCTTGGACATGCCACTACATGCCAGCCTGCATGACAGAGGGAGACCCCACTTAAAAAAAAAAGCCAGAAAAGGAAATTAGCTCAGGCTCAGATCCTGGCAAAGCTGGATCAAGATTAGAATATAAATCTGGTCAATCTCTGTAAACATCTCCTCCTCAGAGAGGCTCACAGTCCAACATCATGCAACATCTTCATCTTCTAATTCTATTTTTTCCTCCATGGCACTTCCCACTTCTTGTAACTACACATTTATTTGTTGTTTAATGTCAGCCTCCACCACGAGAATACTAGCACAAGGACAGGAATAGGATGTTTTGTCCCTGATTAACACCAGTGCTTAGAACAGAACTTGGCATGTAATAGGGCTTACTCTCTACTTGTTGAATGAGTGAATGTAAACGAATGAATGAATGACAGCATACAGGCTCGGTCAGTACAAGGACAGTGTCTGTCTCACTCACCTCTGTTTCCCCGGTGCCCAGAACACTGCCTGAAACAAAGCAGACAAATGCTTAATAAACTCTTGTTGAATCAATAACATACAAGCAGATTTTTTTCATCATTAGCATCAACACTAAAACTGTATTTCATTGAGACCACTCCTTATCAGAGCCAGCAGTTACCAAGGCATTGCTCAAGGTGTGTGTCTGGGGAAGGAAGGCAACAGAGGGGGCTGCTGAAGACTTTAAAGGTCGACAGAAACCGTTTCAGGAGTATAGCTTGACATTCACCCAGAGGCTGAAACCTGGAGACACCGAGGCAATGGACCGTACCCTGGCCCTGGAGGGGTGCTGCAGCTTTCAGAGCATTCACCCTCCTTTCCAGGCGCTCGCTTCTGCATTCGAAAAACTGTTATTTCCCATCATGCAAATAAGAGGCCACAGCCAACCAAAATCCATTACAACGCGCAAATTGTACCCACTCTCACTTAGGTTAAATTTAGAATTCAAGTGCACTTATGTGGAGGAAAATAACACAAAGCAATTTTTTTTTTAATCAAGTGGTTTATTTTTTTTCTTCTTCTTCTTCTTGAATAGGAATTTAAGTTATTTCATTGGTCACTGACTTTGCTACAGAAAACCCTCCAAAATGGCAGAAAATAAGCAAAAAGGATCTGACCTTGCCAAGTGTCCGATCAACAGTATGCCTCACAGTGCTGAGCACTCCCGGAAAACCCAGGACTCCAACATGCGGGGTGGGGAAAACAGGGAGTCGGAGGCCTGGTGGGCATGAAATGGGGTTGCAGAAGAGTCTTTGGGAGGAACCAATTATCAAGAGAGTCAAATTATTCAAAGTTGAAATGAGTGAGAATTTATTCACAACATATGCAGCTCTATGGACACAATTATGCAAATGATTGAAAAGAGGGCGCTTAAAAATAGCAGTAAGGCGGCAGCTTTGGTCTCTGGCATGCTGGATACTAGTTAGAACTTAGCTAAACGTGAGTCTTTCTTAGCCCCTTTGATTCCCTTTATTCTTCCCCATAACCCCAGGAATTAAAAGGGGGAGGTTCACACTGTTTTCCTCAAAACCCAGTGGGAAAGGAGGGTGGCAAAGGCCCGCAACCCCCGGGTCATCAGAACCCCTCCTCTGCTTCTTTCCAGAGAAAAGATTAGCATTAGCAGAGCTTTAAATAGATAGATGTAAATTTCCAGAGATTTCCAATTGGTGAAGTGCTGGGCGATTCCTTCTCTTGCCCTAATCCAGTATATTTGCAGCTGAAGATAAGCTGGGAAACCTCCCAGTTCCAGCACTGTCTTTCCCACTCATACTGCGCAACTGCTATTTTGATTTTCAAGGCCCTCATAAAGATGGGCAAAAATGCGGGTGAGAGGGAAGGAACCTCCATGGCTTGAAGCTTGGTGACATGATTTGTTCTGCGGGTTATCAGGTGACCCCAGAACCCAGAGGCTCTGAGCACTCCCAGCCCCAGTCACCACTGCCCACCCCACCCCGTGCTCCCACAGCTGGTGGGGTCTCCTGCGATGAACGCTCACACGGGCCATCAGAACGTTCGCACCCTTCCTCCCAGTGTCCGCTTCTTTCTGTCCAGGACAGGCTCGCTGCTGTAGCCACGAGGGCGGATTTTCAGCTCCACGTAAGGAATGGAGAATTCATGTCCTTTCCACGGCTCCCAGT
>NW_016107377.1:1941909-1949301 GCF_001604975.1 Cebus imitator
TGGTCTCGATTTCTTGACCTCGTGATCCTCCCCCATCGGCCTCCCAAAGTGCTGGGATTACAGGCGCGCGCCACCGCGCCCGGGCCACAGAGGAATTATTTACCAATAGGTAAATAATTGAAACCACTTTCTCTCTGCTTAGGGGAGAGAAAGGGACAGGTGGTGATGAGGAGGGAGGGGAGGGCAGGATTGGACACATGCGCCCTCTGCTGGACAGCTGGGGTTAGACGGGCTGAGGACTTGGAAGACTCAGAAGCCGGTGGTCTCCACGGCGGGAGCGTGGGGGTGTGGGCCCAGGAAGTGGGTGAGGCGAGAGCAGCCACCGAGACAACACAGGGGTCAACCGGGCAGGCAATGGGCAAATTATCTTTGCTTCACTCTTTTCCTTTCCAAAAAAATTAAAGGCAAAAATAAACATATTAATTGGCCAATTGTGTAAAATCATTTTCAATTTAGACTGTTTAGATATTAGCTCTGGGGTAACAAATAGTCCGCTGAAAACTAAATTTCGTTTTATGTCTTTTGACTGGTGAGCGCAATAATATTTAATTCACTTAATAACCTTGCAACCTGGCCAATAAAAGCCCAAGTGACCAATTTTATGTATTTTAATTTGTGAGGTAAATAATAAACAAGAAGCTAAATGCCTTGCAGACTGTGAAAAGCGCATTAACCAGATGAATGTCTTTTATTAGCGAACGTGGGATGGTTCATGGCATGCTGGCTGCTCATTTCCAATGTCTGATCTCCTATCCCAGGCTTTCCTGAGTCGGCCCACACGCGGCCACCATGATACATGCGCCCACCCTCCCCAGCTTCCCTGGAGGAAAATTTCTTCTTCCCTTTGAAAAATCACATAAGGATTGGGAGTCCCCAAAGCCTGGTCAGGGCCAAAGTAATCAAAATGTACCTGAACTTTGGATGTGCTAATATTTACAGTAATATTGGTACAAGGTGAGTTCTGAAGAGGAGGCTTCCTGGAGGCTTAGGATCAGGACTGTGGATGGGAAATTAGAAACCTAGGGTGGGGACTCAGGGTTTGTGGAGGGGAGAGGATTAATGATGAGCAGAGGCAAAGATGCAATTTTCAAGAAACTGTGAGGGAGCAGGCAGGAAGTGCCCTGCAGCTGTCAAAGAGTCAGGATGATGCGCAGGGGCATGGAGGCTTGAGAAAGAGCAGGTGGGACATTTTCAGAGCAACGTGGGGAGAGGAGCCCTCCTGGACCCCTGGCCCTGGGTGCACACTCCCGACGTGGTCTAGGGCAATGTTCTGGGCAGGCTTTGGGCGAAGTAGATCCAAGAGTAGATCTGACCTAAGGCACAAAAGACCATTTTCCTGATGATCAAAGGACTTGAGACAAATTGCGTTTTTTTTTTTTTTTTTTAGACAGGGTCTTACTCTGCCACCCAGGCTGGAAGGCAGTGGCATGATCATGGTTCACTGCAGTTTCAACCTCCCAGGCTCAAGCCTCTTCCCGCCTCAGCCTTCCTAGAGGCTGGAGCTTTAAGTACACATCATGATCCCCGGCTACTTTTTGTATTAATTTTTGCATTAGCAGGGAATCATGGTGAGACAGGGTTTCACAATGTTACCCAGGTTGGTCTCAAATTCCTGGACGCAAGCAATCAGCGCAACTAAGTCACCCAGAGTGCTGGGATTTCAGGCATGAGCCACCATGCTTGGCTTCAAGAAATAGCTCTCATTCAACTAGGAGAACAACTAGAAAAAAGTAGGAAGTGTTTGCTATAAACTGAATGTCTGTGTCTCTTCAAAACTCATGTGGCGAAGGCCTAACCACCCCCCACCAACATGATGGTATATAGAGGGGGCCTCTGGGAGGGTATTAGGTTTACATGAGGCCATGAGGTGGAGCCTCCACGATGGGACACATGCCCCTGTATAAAGAAGAGACCAGAACTCCTTTCTGTCCACCATGTGAGGATGCCCAGCCACAGTCAGCCATCCACACGCCAGCAAGGGAGTCCCCAACAAGAACCAAATCTGCAGACACCCTGATCTTGGACTTTCCAGCCCCCAGAACTGTGAGAAATAAAAGTCTCTTGTTTAGGCCACCTAGTCTCTGGTATTTTGTTACAGCGGCCCAAGCTGGCAGCGTCCGTGTGTGAACTAGTGAAATGAGACAGTGTGTGGTGCACATCATCTGTCATTACATGGCAGTGGGCAGCCAGGCTTTCCCTGTCCCTGCCCCCAGGCAAGTGTGCAGCACTGGGAATGCAGAACAAGCAGGGCCACGGGCATCAGGAAGGGGAGGCCACGACCTCAAGGTCTTGGAGCCTGGAGGAGAAGCTCTACTGCTTCGACTGGAAGCTTCAGAAGGAGAGTGGCTTCCAGACTAGCCTGGAGGGTGTCCCTTTGGAAGCTGAACGTGGATACACCCCGGGACAGAAAAGACGTTCCCCTGTCACCTACCTCACTGTGCTTGGTCTCCCCATATCTGCCATTGGGGTTGGCCAAGTGGCAGTTCTTATACCACCAGCCACCATGATGTGTCAGGGCACAGTTGCTAAGTGCGATATCATTGTCTCTGTCAAAAGTTGTAAACTTCCATCCATTGTGGTAACTAAGAGCATCCCCTGCAGGAGAGAAGAGATGGAGGCGAGAGCCCAGGGTTAGCTACCGAGAAGAAAAGAAGAGCCAGCAGGAAGATCTCTAGGCTTGAAAATACCAAGGATCCAGCCAGGCATACATCACAGGTAGTCACGGCTCTCTCAAAACAGCCAAAAGGGGAACATGATGCAGGTGAACAGGTTCTCTTTCCTGGCCTGTACCCCGACTTCAGGTCTGTTTCTCCAACAGTCCTCATAGTGTTTTCACTTATAAGCTCCAGTCAGATCAAATATCCAATCATAGCTACTGTCCACAAGTCCCTCAGCACCCCACACGCAAGAGCACCCCTCTCCATCCTCCCCACCTCTGCCTTGGGGCCACCCTTCTCCCTGCCATCCAGACCTGGAAGCTGGAGCCATGTCTGACCATCCGTTCATACCCCTTCTCAAGCCATCTCTCCCGCAGGTCACTCACTTACACCCCTATGTCTCCACTCCCATGACACCCACCCTCGACCTTCTTTCATCCTGGGTCTACATTAACAAAACAGCCTTCTCCCTGGCTTCTTGCCTGCCAGCCCCTCTGGAGCTTAGATGCCCATTTTCATCATCTCAGGCCTAGCAGTCTACTTTGTGCCACGTGACAGTGAATTCCTCTTCCTCGCCTTGCAGGCCTGTGCCCTGTGCACAATCTTGGGTCCCACTCTCTCCACGATGTACCCTCCACTCTGGACCAGCCCACCTTCCATGGGATTTCTCTCTGCCCTCATCTGTCCAAATCCTAACCATTCCTTCAAAGCCTAGCTCAAGCCCACTCCTAAGAAAGAGTCTCCTTATTGGTCTTTCCATGACCCTCCTAACACACACACACACACACACACACACACACACACACACACACCCCTACCTACAAACACCCCTGAACTTCCAGAGCCCTTCTGGGGACACATGTAAAATTCAGTGCTTCATTACATCCCATCTGGAAAGCTGCTTTAATTATTTTACTTGTATACCTCCTGTTTCCCTATCATATTTGTCATCCTTTTATAAGCTTTCTTTTTCAGCTCATAAAAGGCAATGAGGGCCCATATCAATCGCAAGCTTAATCAAGCACCATTCCTACAATAAAGATTTTTACATTTATATCTCAGCTCTGAGTTTAGCGATCTTCACATGTGCATTCTCATTTCACTCACAGCAACCCTGTGAGGTGAACAGGGCAGCTCTTGGTCCCATGAAGAAACAAATTCAAAAAGTTTAGACTCTAGGAATGTGTTAAGGTCCCACAGTCCACAAACAGCAGAGCTGGGATTCAAATCTCTGTCCTGAGATTCCAAGTCCAGGGTTCTTTCTGAGACACCAATCTGCCTGTGGCTTCCTTGTTTCAATAGGGGGCTTTTTGTACGCTAGCAAGAGAGAGCCATCTCTGACAATGGTTCTTCAAGTGGGGTTCCCAGAACAGCAGCATCCACATTCCCTGGGAACTTGCTAGAAATGCAAATTATTTGGCCCCAGCCCAGACCTACAGAACCAGAAGCTATAGGGTGGGCCCCGGCAATCTGTACATCGACAAGCCCTTCAGATAATCTGACACAGGCTAAAGTGTGAGAACCTCTGGTCTACAACTTCACTCATTTGTTTTTTAGGAAACATTTACTCAATGAACACCTGCTATGGAGCAGCACATGCTTGGCTCTGTGAACACAAAAATAAGGCGGTTCTTGCTCTCAAAAGCGTTGTTGGAGTGGATGGGGTGAATATGCAGAGTTGGTGACTTGTATTGAAAGGGAAGGTCTTTGTTTGCCCCTCCACGTCTGCAATCTCACCAGCAGCTCATTTATGCCTCACCCAGCAACAGCAGGAGGATGCCGGGGCCACAGAGGCCACTTCCATGCAGAGGCAGCAGATGGGTCTATGTCCAGTATTTTTCTCCAGTCCAAGAAAGGTATATTGTCACGCTAGTCATACACATTGCCTCCTCCCTGCAGATTTCGTACAGAAAGTTAACCACAGCTTGAAATAACCTGCAGTGTCTCCCTTAGTAACATTCTTTAAATGAGCACAGGTTACCTAATTTATATAGAAGGTTCCCAGGGCTACTTTCTAAGAAACTATGTAGAGGCTCTCTTAAAGACATGTTTGTGATTATCTAAACCTGGGCACTGGGATAAAGAAAGGTAAAGCAGGTTTTCACCCCAAGGTGGGAGGTCTTTTTCTGCAGAGGGATTTTCTATCTTCTAGAAACTGAAGCCATCCTAATGTTCAGAGTGAGAGAGTGAGAGTGAGGAGTGGAGGGGTTCGTGGCAGGCCCATGAAAGGTGCGCACCCACGCTCAGAGAGGCTCAAGCTGGCCACCATCCATCTCATCAAAACATCACTCTGGCCGGGCGCGGTGGCTCAAGCCTGTAATCCCAGCACTTTGGGAGGCCAAGGCGGGTGGATCACAAGGTCAACAGATCGAGACCATCCTGGTCAACATGGTGAAACCCCGTCTCCACTAAAACTACAAAAAATTAGCTGGGCATGGTGGCGCGTGCCTGTAATCCCAGCAACTCAGGAGGCTGAGGCAGGAGAATTGCCTGAACCCAGGAGGCGGAGGTTGCAGTGAGCCGAGATCGCGCCATTGCACTCCAGCCTGGGTAACAAGAGCGAAACTCCGTCTCAAAAAAAAAAAAAAAAAAAAAAAAATCACTCTGAGACCCACTCTCCCTCTCTAGCACTCGCCAGGATGGGAAAGATGGCCCAGGCAGCTGCACCTTCTCAGATCAGGAGAAGCCATTAACAACACATCTCCTGTCAGTCACACACAGACACAGGACTGTGTATAAACCTTGAATGTCTTCTATTTCGGGATTAGGAGTGGATGAGAAAAATGATTAGTACCATTTCTAGCTTTCCCTTTCAGCTACGTACCCATTAATTTTTTTCTCTTTTTCGAGTGCCAGCATTTAAAAGTCCATCTCTGGCCCCCACTAAAGGCTTCCAGAGCTCTCAGTCACATTTCCAAGTGCCCCCCAGGGTGAAACCCACCCCGGTTGTGCCCCACTGGGGCACAACCCCAGTGTTGAACTCAGCTGTACGTAATCGGTTAGCCCTAGAATTCACTCTGCACCATTCTGAATGTCTAGCTCTTTATGGTTTCATTATAATCATTATAATCTCTAAACAGATGAATAGCATCTTAAAGATGGAGCTCATAAGACAGCCTCCCTGCCCCCACTCGAAGACTCAGAATCAGAAACTAAATATATACATCATTACCTTGCTGGAATTCACTTCTTGAAGGTAAAATGGGCTTTCTGATAGGACTTCAGTAAAAGTCAAAAGTTGAGGGCCCACCTGGACAGTCTGAATAGGGAGCAAGCCTGAAGCCACACATTCCTGCCAGGCTGCACACATGTCAGTTCTAATCGGAGCTAAAATGAAGATTGAGGCTGGGGAGAGCTGGTGCGTGCAGGGAGATATCAGAATGTTCACCTTCCATTTGAATGCCGCGTCCTCTAAACAGTACCTCAGCACTCAGGACATGAGTGACCAGGCGGTTTCAGAATTCTGAAACCCTCCTCATAGACCAGTCAGCAGACATAAGGAATACTAAAACCCCACTGACCCCACCATTGCAATTCAGAATTTGAAAGTGGGAATGATAGCAGACATGGGAAGACTAGCTCACTGCCTAAATGCTATGTGAAAGTCTCTTATTAAAAAACATATTCTATTAAAAAAAATTCTTCCTCTACTGGAAGTATTTTTGGCAGGGTTGACCTGAACCTTAAAACAAGAATTATCCCCTCATCGCAGTTAACATGTAAATAGAGTTAACATGCAAATACCTGGAAGGAGAATTACAATGATTCCCAACTCCGTTGAGTCCCTTTCAGTCACTTTCCCATTGGTATCAGTTCATTTGCTGGATCGTTTTAAGACAGGCTTCAGAAAAGGCAAGTTGTAATGGTCGAGAGAAGGAAATGTACGGGAGGACAGGCCTGAGTGAGGTCCATGAGCAGGAGGCCAGGGAGGGCACTGGGTTTCAGGGAGAGATGTGAGGCACAGGGGCCAAAGAAAACACCCAGCTTCATATTGTGTCCAGGGAGTGTCCCACACATGGAGCTTGTGTAGACTGGTACCCTTTAACCTCAGAAGGAAAGCCTGAGGCTGACTGATGGCCACGATCAAGAGCAGACAACAGAGTATTGAAAACCAAAGAAATGAGCAGATGGGCTCCACGTGGACTGAGAGGCCCAAGTGCTCTGAGAGAGACTGGAATGCACACACTCGATTACGCCAAAGGGTTGGAAGAACCTGGAATACGCTGTCAGGAACGCAGTCTGATCTCATCTGGAGATGGGGTGGGAGGATGTGGGCCCCGTGCTTAGTCATACGAAACAGCATCTTTAGACCCCCGCTCATTCAGTTTACATCCTCATAATCATGAATGCCCATCTGTGTTTCCCAGTTGTGTTATAACTGTCTCTCTATTTTATGCAGTCATGTACTGCATAAGAACGTTTAGGTTAACAACGGACTGCATATACCACAGCGGTCCCCTCAGATCGCAAGAAACCTAGAAATTACCTAGCGACATCACAGCTGTCGTAAGGTCACGGGCCAATGCGTTAGTCATGTGTTTGTGGTGATGTTGGTGTGAACAAACCTACTGCACTAAACCAGTCATACAAAAGTCTTGCACATTCGATTATGGACAGTAAATCATACTTGATAATAAACAATTCTGTTACTGGTTTATGTGAAAATACTATACTTTTTGTTGTTATTTTAGAGGGTATGACTACTTATCAAAAAAAAAAAGTACACTCTATGATA
>NW_016107377.1:1949331-1989508 GCF_001604975.1 Cebus imitator
AAAAAAAAAAAAAAAAGACGTTCCTGTAAAACAGCCTCAGGCAGGTTCTCACGGGAGGTGTTCCAGAAGAAGGCGCTGTTCTCACGGGAGGTGACAGTCCATGTGTGTTACTGTCCCCGACGGCCTTCCAGTGGGACACGATGTGAGGTGGAAGGCGGTGATATTGATGATCCTGACCGTGTGCAGGCCTGGGCTCGTGCGTGTACTTCTGTCTTAGTTTTTAACACAAAAGTTTTAAAAGTAAAAAATAAAAAATTAAAAAAAAAAGTTTAAATCAAAAAAAATACCTTACAGAATAAGGATATAAACAAAAACATTTTTGTACAGCTGTACGATGTGCTTGTGTTTTAAGCTAAGTGTTACTCCAAGAGTCAAACATTGAAAAAGATGTTAAAGTTTATAAAGTAAAACAGTTACAATAAGCTAAGGCTAATTTTTAATTCATGAAGAAAGAACATTTTAAAATAAATGTAGTGTGGCCTAAGTGTGTTGATAAAGTCTGCAGCAGTGCACAGTAATGTCCTAGGCCTTCACATTCACTCTCCACCCACTCACGGACTCACCCAGAGCAACCTCCAGCCCTGCAAGCTCCATTCATGGTAAGTGCTCTGTATAGATGTACTATTTTTTATCTTTTATACCATATTCTCACTGTGCCTTTTCTATGTTTACATATATTTAGATCCATAAGTACTTACCATGGTGTTACAATTACCTCCAGTATTCAGTAGCATGCTATACAGGTTTGTAGCCTAGGAACGATAGGCTACACCACCTACCTAGGTCTATAGCAGGCTCTGCCATCTAGGTTTGTGTCAGTGCATCCTGTGATGTTTGCACGATGATGAAATGCCTAACAGGGCATTTCTCAGAATGTATCCCTGTCATTAAGTGATGCATGACTATGTTATACTCCCATACATCTAGCACAGGCTGTCTGCAGCCCACGGAGACCCAGGACGACCGAGGAAAGAAGGGGCAGCACCCAAAGGCAGTGCGGGGCTCATCTAGTTGCAATGCCTTTTTTTTCAAGGATAGTCTTTTTCCTGAAATAATTCTTTGCATACTTTTTCCCACCCAGCCCCTACTTAGAATCCTGAAAAGGTTTTCCCGTGTCTGTAGCCCAAATGCCTCCTACTCTGGTAGATGCCTACCCCTCCCTCTTCGTCTCCTCCCAAGTCACCGTGTCACCAGACTCACCCCTTTATTGACCCCTGTGGAACCTACTTGGATCTCAGGAACTACTATTTAAGATACTAAACATCCATAAGATTATGTATATAGAAAAGTTCTCCTGAAAATGTCATTTTTTAAACTCTCCTACTCTGTACCAGGCTCTGAGATAGGCACTGGGAAACAAGAACAAATGCAAAATTCATGTGACTCCTTTTAAATGAAATTATAAGACCGCAAAGAAAGTTTGCACGCATAGTTGGCCACTCCAGATCACGGCCCCAGGCCCTCAGAAGTTCTGTTCACGGTCTCCTGCCATCAGGGGTCCCTGAATGGACAATCATGAGAAGTCCAATAAGGAAGTGAAGATAAACTCCAGTCTCCTTGCCTCTGCTCAGTCCCTGCTCAGCCCAAGCCCCCAGGCCTGGAGAGCCCTCTCTTTCCTCCCACTTCAGTTTCCCCCTCCTTGCAGATCCGGCTCCCCCCAGTTGCTTGGTCCTCCGTGTGCCCACCTTCTCCACACTCCTGTAGCTCTTTATGTTTCTTACCCCTTAGCTGACTCTCTGTGAAAGTTACCTTCTATTTGTATTCACCTATATACATTTAAGTCTAAGGAGAGAGACCGCCATGTCTTATACAGTCAATCTGGCCGGTAACACATTCCTATGTTAAAAACACCAAAGCCAAAAACATGCAGAAGTCAAAACACAGACTTCCTTGTTAGGGTTTAAAAACCAAAAATACAGGTTTTAAAATAGTAGTATTAAAACAGTAACCATACCTCCCCCTCTTAAACAAAATATGTACTGGTATCATTCCAGCATTTCAATCATGTTGCTTAATTTTACTCTTTTCCTTCCCAGCCGAACTTACCAGCAACTGCCTTAGCTCTAATGAGTGGCTGCCAGAGGCCAAAGGTTCCCTCGCGTTCCACTGAACTGCTCATTTCTGTGTTGTCACAGTTGTATTAAGTTAATGAGACCTATAATTCTTATTATTTGAATCAGCACTTTCATCGTTCTGTTTTTAGAGCAAAGTACCACCAAAAGCTCAAGTAATAACACACACACACACACACACACACACACACAAACACACACACGCCGCTGTGCAGACAAAGATGACAGCCACACTGCCAAAGCCAAATGAAAGACTGACAGGCATCAAGAAATCGCTTAGAATATGAGTTCATCCGCTAATGTACAACAGCCTGAACTCAGGAAGTACAAGAGGAGGGTTTTTACTGGGAGGCGGGTTGACACATAACGTACAATTTTATGGCGGTCAAGGATTGCTTTAACTACTTGTTCACTCCTGACCCCCCGCAGAGAGTAAGGCCTCCACTCTCAGTAAGAACAATTCACCTTCATAGAGCAATATTGCACCCCCTCAGATCAGTGGCACACGGCAAGCCAATCCTTACGAAACAGACAGCAAGAGACCTTCCAGTAAGAAAACATTTTTTCTCACCCGCTGTGCCTCTGTATTTCCCAACTGTCAGTTTATACCGCTCCTTGCTGGAGGCCACTTGGAAGAAATCATATATAGCATAGGCGGACTCGTTGGCAGTCTGTAAATCCACTCTCACCTCAAACTGTGTCGGGGTGCCGGTGGTGAGGTTGTGTAGACTGTCAAGTCCTAAAAGTAAAAAATGGAATTCCAATAATCAATCATCTGGTGTGCGAGTGAGCACTTGACATGTGAATCTGAGGCTTTCAAGACCAGTCTCAGTACTTTCTCTTTTGGGGGCTCACAGTCACGAAGGGAGCAGTGAGGGGGGCAGGGTAACCGCAGAAGGAATCTGCTTCCATTGGCTCCACCCTCTAAAACGGAAGCAGTTCTATTTATCTTCCATTTATCTCACCAAGTAGAAGAGCCGGTCAACAACTCATCCTCAGATCCCCGAAGAGATTTTGTGCTGAGCAAACCACAAACATCATCTGCTCTATGAGACACTGGGTGTCCAGATTATGACTTTTTAATTCTTCATTTCCCAATTCACACTTTTGGCTATTTCACTCTCTGTGAACATCTGCTCCAGGAGAGAGCAGAGGGAAAGCGGGAGAAAAATTGCCTGCAATGTCTGGCATCACCAACAGAATTTTAGAGACTGCTAGAGTGACCTCCCAGTAATGGCCCAGCATCCCAGTCACTGAACTGTTTTTCTACTACTGTCACTTCTACGACCTTGAGGCTGCAGGCAGATCCTGCAGGGCTTAGAGCAGCATAAAACCCCTGTGACTATCCTACCTTTCAACAAGTTCAGAGCGTAGGGGAGCGTTCTCATCAACACGCCCACCAACATCCTGCTTGGTACAGTCCTCCGTGTCCCCGCCACTGGGGCCTCTCCCTGAAGGTGGTGAGCTTCCCTAGGCCTCCTAGCTAGCTTGTCATGGGAGAAACCACCCCCACAGCCCCAGCCTCCTGGATTCTGAGATCATACCAAGCCAGAACTCCTTCCTGGGGTCCCCAAAGCCTTCCACATAGCTCCTCCACCGCTTGAAGAAATCCAGCTGCCCGGTGTTCCGCCTCTGGAAGACCTGAGAAGGGAAATGGACACATCACTCTGACCTTCCAAACAGACACAGGCGCTGGGAGACAAGAGGAGACCAAGAGCCTGCTCATACCCTGCCTTCCTCCAGCCAGCATGCCTTTCTTTTTAGAAAGGATTTTTATTTTTATGTCAGTAGATTCACTATATTAATAAGCATTCTTTATATGCACAGTAGTATGCCAGGTAGTTAGATATGTAGAGCAAAAGCAGAGCAGGTTCCTGCACTGAAGAAATGTCAGTTCTTTCCATGATTTGTATGATTCAGTTGCTAGTGTGTGTTGTCTAGGGCAAGACATTCTAGACCTCACCAGCTCTCACATGTAACTTTCGACTTCCATTCAACTCAGCTGGGGCACATCATGTTTATGCCATCTTTTCCCCACTCTTCTCAAATAGTTTGAGAGTAGGAATTCTTGTTTAATTCACCTGATTCTTAACATAGCAATTATTTCACACTTATGGAGAAAAAAGTTCACACAGATATTTACCGAGCATCTACTACGTACTAGGCAATATGCAAGATAGAGTGCAAAGTGAATAAATCAGAAATGGTCCCTGCCCTCCTGGAGCTAATAGTTCAGTACATAAAATTACTAAATTAAATAATTTTTAAAATGCAGTTAAAACAGGGATAAGGGCTATGAGGGAAAGAGGAAATAGAACTGCAAGAGCATAGAACAGGAGGACCTGACCGAGGAGCCAAGAAAGCACCCCCAGGACACGGCCGAGCCGCAGGATGAGTAGGGGTAGTCAGGCAAGAGTGTGGGGGCCAATGTTGGAGCCGCTGGGGGCTGAGGAAGGGATGGAAAGTGAGCTGGGAAGATGGCAAGAGTCAATCCTGGTGAGCCTTTAAAAGGGGTTGTTGAAGACGCTGGCCCAGGTAAGAGCGATGGAAATTACTGCGGTGATTTAAGCAGGAAATGAGATCTGATCAGATCCTCTGTATCGGTAGTGTATGGAAAAGACTGGCCAGGGGCAAGAGTGGAAACGAGATGACCAGTTAGGAGACCACTGCAGGGTACAGATGGAGGAGGACAGTCACTTGGATGAGGGCTGCCCTGAGGACAGACAGAAGCAGACGGAAGGTAAAGTTGACAGGTGTGGTGACAGAATGTGGAACTGAAAGAGGAAGAAGTCAAGGTAAGATCAGTTTCTTACGGTTTGGCTTGCAGCTGCCTCTTCCCTCACCTCTTCACTGAGACGGGGGATTCAGAGAGGACAGGTTTTATGAGTGGGCCATGAGCTCATTTAGGGATGTGGTAAGTGTGAGTTATCTCTGAGCTATGCTGGTGAATGAAGATACCACCAAGCAATTGGCTGTGAGGACTGGAGTTCTAAAGAGAGGTCTAGGCTAGACTTACTAAAGTAGGCGTGTGTCTTGGGCAATGCTAGGAGTTCACTGAGTCCCAGTTCACTTTCCTCTTCCAGGAACACAGGAGGATGTCCTTTCAGCCTCCCTTGCATTTAAGTTGGAGCCATGTGACTATTTGCAGCCAAAAGGCTGTAGGTGGGAGCATAAGAGAGTGGGTGGGTTCTCCACACTCTCTCCTCTACTGCCGTGTGCCACAGTGCCATGGGAAAGGCCGCACACCGAAACAGCAGAACCACAAGACGGAAACTGGCTGAATCCCTGAGCCACACTTATAACTGGCTGTCAAGCCTACAGAACACATTGTGCACATGAGAAAAACACATTGCGTTTGTTCAATCGCAAGTTGGTTTGTTACTGCAGGATAGTCCATTCTTCCCTAATTAGTACAGAGAGGCATGGGACCCAGAGGGTAAAATGAAGTCATGGGGAAAAGATGAGACCATATAGGAAGAAAATGGGAACTGAAAAGATAAAATGCCCTAGAATCAAGCCTTGAGGACATCCAATATGTATAATGAAGAAGGATGACTCCATTAAGGAGAGAGAAGGAGCAAGAGAAGCAGATAAAAAGAAACTAGAAAAATATGGAACCATGGGCCAGGTGCAGTGGCTCATACCTGTAACCTCAGCCCTTGGGGAGGCCGAGGTGGGCAAATCACAAGGTCAGAAGTTTGAGACCAGCCTGGCCAACATGATGAAATCCCGTCTCTACTAAAAACACAAAAATTACCCGGGTGTGGTGGTGGGCGCCTGTAATCCCAGCTACTCAGGAGGCTGAGGTAGGAGAATCAGGAGTATAGTAGCTTGCTTGAGGGCTTCCCTGAGGACAGATGGAAGCAGGCAGAAGGTAAAGTTGACAGAGGTGGAGCACATGAGAAAAAAATACTGTGTCTGTTCAATCTCTGGAATTTGGAGTTGGTTTTTTACCGCAGCATGGTCAATTTCATCCTAATGAGTACGGAGAGGCGTGGGACCCAGAGGGTTTCAATCAACAGCTTGAAATCAGAGGGTGCAGTGAGCCGAGATCGTACCACCGCACTCCAGCCTGGGCAAAACAGCAAAACTCTCCAAAAAAAAAAAAAAAAAAGAAAAGAAAACTATGGAATCACAAAAGCCACAAGGAGAAAAGTGTGGTCAGTAGTGTCAAGTACTGATGAGAGGTTAGGAACAGGAGGCCAAAACCGTCCCTAGAATTTAGCGGCACAGAAATCACTGGTGATTTTAGCGAGGGCTGTGTCAGTGTGAGATATGGACAGAAGTCAAACTGGAATGGGCCAAAGAGTGAGTGAGAAGCAGGAAAACAGAGGCAGAGCTAGGTGCTATCCACCAAAGTGTGGACCGCTTTCTTTTCAAAAATTCCTCTGTTTGGAGAAGGAAGGGAGTTCCAGTCACAGTAAATTGGATTCTTTTATAGGAAGCAAAACTGAAAAGTACCTACACACACTTGGAATTGATAAGACATCTAATTCCACATGACCTTGACAGCCATAGTAGGCACTCAATAAATATTTGTACAATAAGTCATGGCTATTCCAGGGCAGACAGACTGACAGATCTCTTTCTAAACATTGCCCCAGACAAACGCTTCCTTCTCTGTGGGAGCTTGGCTCACAGAAAGGCCACACTTACCAGTACAGGCCTCCTTCCAAAGGTCATTTACAGGCATAAAGGGACAGAAGGTTTAGCCTTACAGTGGTACTGACGAAAAGCAGCAGGTACAGTCCTTTGGACCTGGTCAGGTAGAAGACCTCCCATGTTATATTCTGTTCTGTTGTTTTTATAAATCAATTGGGAATTTCCCCCAGCCAACCCAATTACTGCCTTTCTAGTCATCAGATGCCACTGTGCAGATAATAAGTTTTCTTCATTGCTGCTTATCAGATGGTATCTTTTTATTCATGGCTGCTCAAGTGTCTTTGGTTTCCCAGGTCCCTGAGTGAATGTGTAAATGAATACAGTTGAGCACCATGAGATCATGCTTTCTCTTTCCCACGGTGAGTTGCAGAAGCACAGCAGGTTAAGGCTGCATGCTGGCTTGGGGCAGTGAGAGTCTTTATCATTCAGGCACAGGGAGAAAAGGGGCAAGGGGAGATGGAAGGATCAGGTTGCAACCCTCAAAAGCAGCTTATCATATAATTGGATCAGGCTGATGTAATCAAAGAAGCTGCCATGTGGTTTAGGCAGACAATGTCCCAAGAGAATAAAACATCTACATAGACGAGGGACAATTAGAGCACTATCTGAGTTTCCCTCTTTCGAGCTTTCATCTTTCCAATCAAAGCCTCAAAGGCCTTGTTTCTGTACTGTGCGGCCAGAGTGCAGAACTAGGACACTGGGCTCCAATTCAGAGGCCTGAGCTCCCCAGACAGGTTGCGCATGTGTATCTTGGATGACCTGAGATGAACTCATTGAGAAAACCAATGAGTCAGGAGGCTGCAGTCTTGAAATCTGGCATTTTTTTCTGGGAGAGTGGGCCTCACTATCCCTATCTGTAAAATAGGAAAAGCAATCCTCTCTCACTTACTCTAAAGTTGTTGTGTGAGGGTCATGTGTGCAAAAGTGCTTTGAAGAAGGTAAAATATAGGTAACACATACATATAGGGCATGACTAGATGATGATCAACCCACAAGCCTTCCTAGTCATCAGACTTAGTCTAACCAGGCCTATTCTAGGACAGGGGTGAGGCACTAGACTCTTTCCTTACAGGGGGTTGGTGCCAGAGGTATTCGAACCAGAGCGACTCCATCTTGAGTGAGTGCTAAGAAAATAAGGCTAAGACTTGCTGGGCTGCATTCCCAGAAAGTTAGGTATTCCTAGCCTCCAGATGTTTATGGTTAAGGGAACAGATTGACAGTGTTTACTAAACAGACCCAGACTTAGGAATGTCCTGATATCCTGATATCTTGAGAACAGAGCATTCCTAATTTTGCTTTAAAGATTGCATAATATTGATTCTTACAAAATATAATAATTAAGAAAATTAACCCTTTATCACAAACCCCTGTAACAGAGCACATCCCCTCATGATCTTTTTTTATCCTGTATATAAACAGGTATTGTACCTATGGCGCATGTGTTTTTTACTTTCAGAAACACCGCACCCTGTCTATGGAGTAGCTGTACTTTCACCACTTTACTTTCTTAATAAACTTGCTTTTGCTTGCACTGTGGAGTCACCCTGAATTCTTTCTTGCACGAGATCCAAGAACCTTCTCTTGGGATCTGAATGGGGACCCATTTCCTGTAACATCAGGATCTCTCTAAAAACAGCTACAAGCCACCAAAACTCCTTTCTTCCCAGGGTGGGGAGGAAACAGGGCTCCAAGCACTCTCGGAAGCATCCATGACCAGCGTCCTGGCCTGAGAAACAAGGCCCTACACAGAGCTCCCTGGGGTTCTGTGTGACTCACAATCCAGCCACCTCCGTCCGTGTGCATGTCGCAGTACACCTGCAGGGGCCGGCTGGCATCGCCGTGCAGGTAGATGGTGTACAGGCCGCTGGCAGCATTGTGGTTCAGCTGAACCTGACTGCAGTCCGAAGGGTGTGGGAAGCGCGCACCAACTGGGAGCCAAGCAGAGAGAGCGCTGTTAGAAGTAGGGCAAGGAAGGACGAGGTGGAGTTGCTCCCTATTTTAAGGCCGTTTATTTTGTTTGGAAATTATTGCATAACTTCCTACTTTTGCTTCTTCCCACTCTTCACTCATATCTTATTTTTCTCTCTCTGCTCTTATCAATTCCCCAAATGTACCAGAAAAAAGGTCAAGTTCACATCACTTCCTCCCCCAGTTCAGCTCCTCCACAAAATAACACTCTATCTCACTCCTCTCTTTAGTCTCCCCACTGTGGGGTGGATTTCTTTTCAACATATAACCCCATTTCCACTTCCCCATGCCTAGAGAAATCAATAGTTCTGTATCCACTTGCTCCTCCCTGGGCTCTTTTGCTAGCCTCTCCAATGCTGGTTCTCACTGCATAGTCGTTCAGAATACAGGATTCCATCCTACCTGTGGAGAGGGTGGTGGATACATTTCTGCTCCGGCGATCACCCTTAAAGGCAACTAGGGAGACAGGGTAGGTAGCACCCTGCTCAAGGCCTTGCAACTCAAACCTCTGGTCTTCTCGTCCCAGCTGCATCTCCTGCCAAACAAGAGAGAAAGTACACAGCCAGTGACTCAGTTTATCACCCACTAGCACCCTAGGTGTCAACATCATTCCCTGGTGCTAATGACAGAATCTCTCTGACAGCACAGTGTTTCGTGTCTCCGAAGCCTCAGTGGTAGCCCAGAATCACAGTGGGTCCCAGCTACTTCTCCGGAGAGCCATGCCATGGAGAGTCAGCACTACTGGGAGCATCAGCTGAGAGCCGGCACCCAGCACTGCAGCTTCAGGATCACCGGCCAAGTTTCTGGGAGACTTTAGCCTTCAGGTACACACGAGGGCTCTAACTATAGCCACGGCTGGCAGCAACAGGCTGGCAATGCCGGGCTAAGGAGGTATTAACAGGGGAGGTAAAGCTGGCCACTGATATCTGTGAGACAAGAAGACAGTTGGTATTCCAATAAACTTCCTTCTGAACCAGTCTTACTTCCTCTATAAACATAGGGCTAACCTTCCTAGCAGTGCTGTCATAAGCACTAATTAAGATAGCAAATGAGCCTAAGTGTCCTTCCTGTTTTTCCTTCCTCCCTTCTTTCCTCCTTTGCAAGGAGAGAGAATAATAATTTTCCAGTGGGACAGGTTTTGAAAATTTGCTGGCCTTCAGATTCTAAGGGGAGGTGTAACCCTTGAAATGAGGGTTAATGAATTCATTCAATAAATATGTGTTGAACATCTACCATGTGCTAAGCACTGTCCTATGCACTTTAGATACAGTGATAAATGAAACAGACAAACATAGAGCTTACATTTATTTGGGAAGACTAACAATAAACAAAATAACCCAGGAAGATGTACAGCCAGCAATATGATCAACAAAGATTAGCAGGTGGCCCTGAGGCCAGCAAATGAGCTGACCGGCCTGAGTTAGTTGCTTCGCACACACAAGAGAAGGCACCAGGAGAAAAGACAAGGAATCTCCCATACCTTAACCGTGCCGTCTGGGAACTGGTAGGTCAGAATGTAGCCATGAATCTGAGCAGAGGGGGGTGTCCAGGTCAATACGCCACCAGACTGCGTCACAGCAGATGGACGAAGGTTTCTGGGAGGGTCGAGTTCTGTATGTAGAAAGTCAGGTAAATGTTATTACTGACGCAAGGTCATTTTTGAGATATCAGTTTATATTTTCCCCTTCCATAACCTCCCGTTTCTCTTCCTCCTTTCAAGCAGGTTGTAGGCTCTGTTCTTCCCTTTCTGACTTCCCTTTCGGACCTTTGTTTCTAAAAGCGCAGACCCATTAGAGACAAGAAGAAAGGGTATTAGGTGGGTCCCAGAGGAAGGGAATCTGGGCCCCCATTTCCCAGACAGGTTCCAACAAAGTGGTGGATATGAACAGTCTAGATGGGCAGATAGATCCTCAGAGATGGAGGGCTTCCAAAGGGATATGGAAAGATGGGAGGGCCACAGATCTGAAAGGGCCCTGCACAGAGAAACCAGGGTGACTTGCCTGCCTGGAAAGTTACCTGAAATGCCAGACAGGTCCCGATATCTGTCACTGGGAAACTACCCAAGATTTACATACAGCCCTGAGGAAGCAGCTCACCCTAAGTAGAATAGGGGCTTATGATTGATAATAAGTTGGTATAAAAACAAAAAGCTGTGTTTCTCACATATGAAGCATGTGGCCTCAGATGCACACCCGGAGAAGGGGAGGGAACTGGTGCTTGTATAGACGAGAGAAAGAAAGAAAGACAGAAGGAGGAAGAGAGGGAGGGAGGGAAGAGGGAAAGGGAAGGAATATAGGAAAAGCAGGGCTTTTCTTTAATGTACTTCCTCACCCAAACACCAGAGGGAACGCATGGGTAAGTGAGTGTGCACTGTAGACCAGAAAAACCAAGGCTCAGCAAAAATTCTAGTCAACATCATAACTGGTCAGAAGGCTCTTTTTTTTTTTTTTTTTTTTTTTTTTTTTTAACCAAAGAAGATATGAATGGAAGTTTCTTTTTTGAAAAAGCATTATCACAGAATGTTATTTTAATTTAGAAGTTCCCAAAAAGACATCTCCGGGCTATTTTCTACCCAGTAGCATTTCGGCTGAGAACTGAATTGCAGTATTTTAATAGAAATCAGACAGCTGTTGTTTTGAATTAGGATGTTTTGACAAATTTTGAGTTTCTGTAATATCAACTTGGTTTGATTTTCTGCAGCATAACATCTGGCATGGATTTTATTCTATCCATCTCACAGAAAAACTGAATTTCCTGCTTTCACAATCAAGGCAAAACTGTGGCTATGCGAATGTCTTAAGCAACGTCCTGCCACCTCTTTGACTGCCCACCACCCCCTGGTTACAGACTTGAGATGTCTGTCTTAGCTACTTCACATTCCTATGAAGCAAGAAGATGAGAGTCTCTTTAGTGCTGTCTTCAAAATGGGAAAGGTGAAACTAAGAGAAGGTAAAGAAGGAAGAAGAGAAGAAAGAAATAAGGGAGAAAGGAAGGGGAAAAGGAGGTAGGAAGTGGGAAAGAGGGAAAGGAGATGCCGGGTCCTGGTTGCGTCCGGAGAGAAACACTGTGTACTAGGGAGTCCGTGACAGGGAGAGGAGTGTGTGTGTTTGTTTTGTTTTGTTTTGTTTTTGTTCTTTGTTTTTTTGAGATGGAGTCTCCCTCTGTTGCCCAGGCTGGAGTGCAATGGCACAGTCTTGGCTCACTGCAACCTCTTCCTCCTGGGTTCAAGCGATTCTCCTGTCTCGGCTTCCCGAGTAGCTGGGATTACATGTGCCCACCACCACTCCCTGCTAATTTTTGTATTTTTAGTAGAGACGGGGTTTCACCATGTTGGCCAGGCTGGTCTCAAACTCCTGACCTCAGGTGATCTGCCGCCTCAGCCTCCCAAAGTACTGGGATTACAGGCATGAGCCACTGCACCCAGCCAGTTTTTTTGTTCGTTTTTTCACATCTCTGTTTAGTTTGAAAATATTTACTATAAGCTGGCCGCTGATATCTGTGAGACAAGAAGACAGTTGGTATTTCAATAAACTTCCTTCTGAACCAGTCTTACTTCCTCTATAAACGTAGGGCTAACCTTCCTAGCAGTGCTGTCATAAGCACTAATTAAGATAGCAAATGAGCCTAAGTGTCCTTCCTGCTTTTCCTTCCTCCCTTCTTTCTTCATTGGCAAGGAGAGAGAATAATAATTCTCTTTTATATTAGTTTTTAGATTAAAAATGTAAGCTAATTTTAACTTAATAATGATAATAATAATTCTATAATAAATAATTAAAATTCTCTTTTATATTACTTTTTAGATTAAAAATGCAAGCTAATTTTAACTAATAAAAATTATAGAGAAATTCAAGGCACCTCTAGCTCCCATGGCTACACCTGGTGCCCTCAGCCGTGGATGGAATGGACAGACCTTGCCCGTACTGCCTGAACAGGCCCGCAGACCTCAGGGCGGGCAGTGCTCTCTTCCAGGTGCCTCTGGGGCCTGACCTCTGTGAAGCTCCGCCAAGACCACAGGCCCCATCACACACACAAAATAGGTGTAGTTCAGGCACCTTTCATCATCAACTGAGAATGGAATGGAGAAAGATGCACTCCCATTGCCCCCATTCTGGAAGATGGAAACAGAAAAGGCTCCTGCCTCTCTCTTCTCCCAACTGCAGCTGAGGTCGAATCATCTTCTCCATTGAGGGTGTGGAGAGTCTGAGCGCTGGGCCCGGTGGAGGTGAGGGAGGTCACCTGTGACACCACCGCTTCCTCTATGCTTCTCATCCTATCTGAGCTGTTATGTCAACTTAATTAGCTCAAAGAGGTGAAAAAGGAACCACTTTGAAGAATGCCCACAGGTAAGGCCACACCCCTCCTGCTCTCTTCCCCAGCCCACTGATGGAGGAAGGCTCTCTCCTGGTAAGTGTGAGGGGTTCCCCTGTCCTGGTCCTTCTCAGTACCTGTCTGGGCCTTGGTGTCAGCCTTCTTGCTCTCCTGGTCCCCCTTCTGGGCCCACACGTGCACGGTGTACTCCACGCCCGGCCTCAGGCCGGTCAGGACGGTGCTGCTCTGCTCCTTCCCCACCGGAACCTCCCTGGTCTCTCCGTCAGCAGAGGTGTAGCGCACCACGTACTTGTCAATGGTGGCCTGCACGGGGTCCCAGGAGACAGTGGCCATATTCTCTGTCACCCGGTCAGTCACCAGGTTTTTGGGGCTGTCAATTTCTTTTAAAAAAGATTTAGAAAAGGCTGAACTTTAGAACAAAGGAAGGCATCCCATCCCACCACCCCATCACCAGGAGGTGTTCATCATGTTATCATTACTAATGGTAGAATTCCACTTAAAACACGAGGCAAAGCCTCCTGGTCTCCATTTCCAAGAAAACAAACCACTGGATCTAAAACTGGAAGGAATCAGATCCTCTCCTAGTTTGTTAAAACAAAAATTTTCTGTCCTTGTAATTCTCACCAAAATGACAATAAAACTTCCAGAGCAACAAGATAAGCCACCAAAACCACTTTTATGATCTCCCTGGTATCTAGTTATTTTGTTTCACAGAATTTAAGAGCCGAGAAGTCATATTCTCCAACCTTCCTGACTTATGAAAGGGGAGGAGAATGGAGGCCCAGGGAGATAGAGGGTCTAGGTCAGGTTCCTATTGACTTCTTAAGTGGAAGTCAATACTCTTCGCTCTGAACTTTGGGCCTTCTCACTCTCTCAAGGCTTTTGCTGTGGATCTGCCCTCTCTCTCCTGTATCATCAATCTCTTCTCCGTCATCAGTCCCAGACTAGCAAGGTCTGATCCCCCATCCTTCCCCATATCATTCCATTTCTCTGCATTCCTGAACTGACAGACTGTCTCAGGAGAAATGTCTACATACCTTAACTTCATCGCTCACTCTCCAATCGTGTTTGCGTCTTTCTATGCCACACAACTAAATCTGCTAGTCTAGGTCACCAACAACATCCATGCTGCCACATCTAATGGATACTTGCTCTTCTCAACTTTACACTACTTCTAGGTGGCAGAGCTGATCCACTCCCTCATTCTGGAAATGCTTTCATTGCTTGGCTTCTATGACTATATACTCCCTTGATTTTCCTAACTTGCTAGATCTTCTTCAGTCCTTTGTTAGCTACCTTCAAACACTGGAGCACCCAAAGTTCCCTTTCTTTGTTGTTTGTTTTGTTTTGTTTTTCTGAGACAGGGTCTCACTCTGTCACCCAAGCTGGAGAGCAGTGGCACCATCATAGCTCACTGCAGCCTTAACCTCCCAGGCTCAAGCAATCCTCCCACCTCACCCTCCCGAGTAGCTGGGAATACAGGTGTACGCCACCACACCCAGCCAAGTTTTGTATTTTTTTTTTTTATTAAAGACAGGATTTCACCAAGCTGGTCTTGAACTCCTGAGCTCAAGTAATTTACCTACTTCAGCCTTTCAATGTTCTGGGATTACAGGTAAGGGCCACGCAACTGTCCCAAAGCTCTCTCTTTTCCTCTCTCTACTGTTCCTCCTAGGTGATGTCATTCATGCCTATGGCTTTAAATACCAACTAGATGCTAATCACTCCACAATATCTATTAATTCTGAGCCCCTGACTAGTTCATACAACTGCATCTCCGCCACAGTGCCTGGCCTGTATTGGACACTCAGTAAATAGTTATGTAATCAATAAACAAATCACTCAATTAACCAAGGAATCTCACAAATATCTTGAACTTAAATATTTAAAAGTCTTGATGTTCTTCCCCAATCCCTTCTCAAGAAATGGTGGTCCAGTCTTCCATGTTGCTCAAATAAAAAACACAGGCCATAACTGAGTCCTCATTTTCTTCCAACCCCACATCTATCAACAGGTATTATCATTCACACCTCAAAAATATATTCCAGACACTCCCTCTTCTCTACCCTTTTGCCATCACACCTGTCTAGACCATCCCCATCTTGCATCCGACTTTCCTAGCAGCTTCTCTACTAATCTCACCACTTCATTCCTTGTCATTTCCATTTATTCTCCTCACCGTGGCCTGGAAAATGTTTTTTAAATAAACATTGCATACTATCACCCTTCTAGTATTAATAAATATAGCCCACTTTGTCCTCTAAGCACCACAAGGTCCTGGCTGACCTGCCTCTGCTCCTCCTACCTCATCTCAGGCCACTTGCTCTCCCACCCTCTATGCTCCAGCAAAACCAGCCTCTTTTCTTTCTCCAACCCTGCCAGGTACTATTGCAGCTGAGGGCCATTACACATACTTTCCCTCTGCCAGAAATGGCTAGCTTGCCCCAACATCCATTCTCCCCCGTCTTCAATAAGCACACTCACTATCCAACCGATCTCCCTGCAAAGATGAAAATATTCTACAATCTGCACAGTCCAATACTGTAGTTGTTAGTCACATGTGGCTACTGACCATTTGAAATGTGGCTAATCCAAGTGAGAACATTTTATTTTAATTATTTTAAATTAGTTAAAATTTAGGCTGGGCATGGTGACCCATGCCTGTAATCCCAGCACTTTGGGAAGCTGAGGCAGGAGGACCACTTGAGCCTAGGAGTTCAACATAGTGAGACCCCATCTCTAAAAAAATAAAAAATTAACCAGGAGCGGTGGCATGTACCTGTGGTCCCAGATACTTGGGAAGCTGAGGTGGGAGGATGGCTTGAGCCTGGGAGGTCAAGCCTGCAGTGAACCGCGATCATACCACTGTAGTCCAGCCTAACTAACAAAGTAAGACCCTGTCTCTGAAGATAAAATAAAAATAAAAATAGAAATAATTTAGCCACATGTAGCTAGCAGCTGCTGTTGGACAGGACAGCATAACCAAAGTTAAAGCTGGGCACAGGGCCATCCAGCTAAAGATCTCATTTCCTAGTCTTTTTTTGCAGTGAGGTCTGTCTGGGACCTGGCAATGGAAGATGAGAAGAACTGATATATGCAACATCCCAGTCATGCCCTGACCGTCAGCATGCCTCTTCCCACTGGCTACAATGCAGACTGGGTAGCGACCAGGTAAAGGAGGGCAACTTGCTAGGGATGACTAAGCAACAGTCACAGAAGCCTGGGTCTCCTGGATGAGGAGCTACCGTATCAGCCCTTGTCATTCTACAGACAGGAATATGCTCCATTCCTGCTTAAGCAACTGTTATTTGAGTGCTCCTGTATATCCTATTACTACTCACCCTTCCCATCTACAGGACACCCTTACCCCATCATTCTCTGTGCCTGGTACACCATGTTCATCTCCTTCATAGAACTTAGCACAAGAGTGACCTCTGGTCATCCTCACGACTACACTCCCACCAGCACCATGACAGTTTACAAATTCCATGGCAACAAGTCAGGAAGTTCCCTTATATGGCCTAAAAAGGGGAGGAATGAATAATCCACGCCTTGTTTAGCATGTCATCAAGAAATAACCATAAAAACGGACCACCAGCAGTCCTCCGGGCTGCTCTGCCTGTGGCTAGTGGCGATTCTTTTATTCCTTTACTTTCCTAATAAACTTGCTTTCACTTTAACTACTCGTCCTGAACTCTTTCCTGCACCAGATCCAAGAACCCTTCTCTAAGGGTCTGGATCGGGAGTTCTTTCCTGTAACACTTTGTTCTTTCTTTAGGTTAATGAAAGTTTTTTTGACAGCAAACTCTCCTAAATCAGTCTGCAGCCCTGAGGTTACAGACACCAAAAGCAGCTGCATCATTGCTCAGCTGCAACAGATCAACTTGCATTAATTACCCCAGTTTGCCCTTCCCTTCCCTCCTATTACCTGTCTGGGCCTTGGTGTCGGCCTTCTTGCTCTCCTGGTCCCCCTTCTGGGCCCACACGTGCACCGTGTACTCCATGCCCGGCCTCAGGCCCGTCAGGACGGTGCTGCTCTGCTCCTTCCCCACCGGAACCTCCCTGGTCTCTCCGTCAGCAGAGGTGTAGCGCACCACGTACTTGTCAATGGTGGCCTGCACGGGGTCCCAGGAGACAGTGGCCATATTCTCTGTCACCCGGTCAGTGACCAAGTTTTTGGGGCTGTCAATGTCTGAAAAGAAGTGCTGATGAATATGTGCTATGAACAAGTCTCAGAGTGCAGCAACTGTTGGTCGCTTAGTGTAGGGTGAAACCCTTTCATGTTTTGTGGGGTTTCCACCTGTTGCGCTCTTGCTTCATTTTTAGCTGTTTCACAGACATCATCTCCTCTGAGATATACCTTGCTCCTCAATAGAAAGTACAATAGACAGGAACCTGAAAATATGGGCTGTCACCTCTACCAAGTGTTTAGCAAAACAAATCTTTTATTCATCTAGTAACGGTATATCAAGCCCCAACTCTGTATGTGGAATGCTCTAGACAGTGTGCAAAATCCAGAGTTGGAAAAGACATGGTCTCTGCTCACGAGGAACTAACAGTTTTGTGTCTGGCATCTGTCAGTGAAGACCTCCTATTTCATAGTAGAAGATTCTAAAAGCCAATTCCAAAGGTAAGCTCCCAGAGGAGGGCTGCATCCTATTCTCCTGTGTTCCCAGTGCCCAGTAGGGGGTAGGACACATGGAAAGTGCTCACTGCATATTATTAAATGAATCCGCAAAAAGTAAAACCCTGGTTGAATATCCTCTGGGATATCATAGACTCACTTGTCATGCTAGTTTGCTGATTAAATCACTGTACGAAATATGGTTAGATATTGCTTCCTCTAAAATAAGAATATAATGCAGGAGTTATCCTTGTCTTCAAAACTCTGCCTCACGCACACTCTGCTATTCCACAGAGAGGCATATGCTCCTTTCTTGTGTAGGCACCCACTATGTGGGTGTTTTGGTCAGTGTGTATCCCATTACTATTTACCCATCCCATCTGAGAAACATCACCACCTCATTATTCTCTATACCTACACCATGTCATCTCCTTCATAGAACTTATAATTTCTAGTTATAAATTTGCTCTATAGTTAAAACATGATTTGTCATAAAACAAATGATATACATCTCCTTGCTGTGGCAGATGTGATGTCTACATTCTTAAAGTCAAATTTTCATTATACTATTAACCATATTTGATTTCGATTTTCTGTTCCCACTCACAAACTCACTAAGAGACCCTCGATACTGTCGACAGCAAAAGATCCATGCAGTCAGAAGAGGAGTTGATGGACATGACCATGCAGTCAGAGCTTGGAGACTTTCCACAAGGAAACTAGTTAAAGGGAAATGAGGGATGGTGTGTGCCATCTGCTATGAAGGGATGCCATCCCATCCTTCCATTAATCATTGATTTTTGCCAGTGTTAGAGAAGGAAAACAAAACTTATCATCCATTGACTTAGCATAAAAGCTCTTATATTCCCAAAGAACAATGCTCCTTACCTGTCTGGGCTTTGGTGTCGGCCTTCTTGCTCTCCTGGGCCCCCTTCTGGGCCCACACGTGCACCGTGTACTCCACACCTGGTCTCAGGCCAGTCAGGACAGTGCTGCTCTCCTCCTTCTCCACTGGAACTTCCCTGGTCTCTCCGTCCTCAGCAGAGGTGTAGCGTACCACATACCTGTCAATGGTGGCCTGCACTGGGTCCCAGGAGACAATGGCCATATTCTCTGTCACCCGGTCGGTCACCAGGTTTTGGGGGCTGTCAATGTCTGAAAAAAAAATGCTGATCAATAAACACTATTAACAGGTACCAAAGAGTGAGATCTTCTGGGCATTTTACTTGTGGTGAGGTGGTTTCCTGTCCTTACGGTTTCTCCATATCATATGTTGGTTTCTAGTTGTTTTATGGATATAGCTCCCCACAGCTGGATTCTTGGATTTTCAACAAGGCAGCACAAGAGAGTGGTATGAGTTCTAAATTCAAAATCAGAAGAGCTGGGTTCTAGTCCCAGCCCAGAGAGGCAGAGCAGAGGTGCAGGATGGAGCCAGGTTACTAGCAATCTGATCCTAGCTCTGCCACCTGCTAGCTGTGGCCCTGGACAACTCAGCTGCCCCTGGCTGGGCCTCAGCTTCTTCATCTGTAAAATATGAGGTTTGGGTTAGATGGATTTTTAAGATTCTTTCGAGCATGAATATTCTATGCATGTATCTAATTTCATAAATGACTAACTTGTTTTTTTGACATTGGGCAAGTTGCTTTGCTTTACTTCTGTATTTGTAAAATGGGGTTGTTAATGATTATTGCACTTATCTCTCAGTAGCTCTGTAAACCAAGAGAAAACAATGTCATGTAGAAAAGGGGCTTTGAAAATGTTAAACGATTACAGAGTTTACCACTCTGAAGCCACAGAATATTCACTCTGTAATTTAAAATGTAATCAAGGGCAAACCTACCTCTCTGCCTCAATTTTCTCCATAAGAAAAAAAAAGTCAGGAGAAAATAATATTACTACATATTCTACAGAGTTATTTTGAGTATTATATCAGTTAATAACATGTTCCCTAGTGTGACATCAGCAAGATGGCCACTTAGAATCCTTTTACACTCATCTTCTGCACAAAAACAACTAAAACAAAGAATAAACAAACACATTAAAAAAAAAAAAAAACAAGTAAAGGAGAGTGCAGGATTATGTCTAAGGAGAAACAGAAACCCTGGTGAGCACAGAAACTCAGGATAGCCGCATAAAGAACAGAAGGAAACACTGGGACCCCACCACCCCATTGCCCAGCTAAGATCAGCTGGAAGCCAGGAAGAACTTCTCCTAACAGCAAAAGGTAAGCAAGAAGATCCCAGCAGCCCACATCAGCACCTTGTACATCTACCATCCTCACCATTGGGATCTTCTACAGCTCTCACAGGCACTAAGCCCAGCTAAGGGAGCTGCCTACAGGCACACAACTGTTCTCCCTCAGAGATGGAGCCAACACTGTGTCCCACCCACTGTGGCCTGCATGGCAATTGTGCTACACCATCTTAGAAGTGGACCTACTGTTGGCATGTGTCTTGCTCTGGGAGTGAGTAGCCATTCACCCCTGAGCTACTTGCTGCTGCTGTACCGGGCCTCACAGAGACTGGGATACTGCCTTCATCCCTGAGGGTAAACTGCTACTGAGACACCAGCACCCAGTGTCCTGACATCTCCAAGTGGAGCTGTGAGCAACTGTTACACCTTTCCCCATGGGTCCAAGCAGCCATGGAACCACTCCATGTCCCCCTTCACTACCCACTCAAATCAGAGCTGAGGCTGCACGCTCTTTTCTGGAGAATCAGTACTTTGGTAAAAGAGCTTCATTCCCTTCTCTCACGGTAGGCAGCACCCTACCTGTAGGGACCTGAACTGAAATTGCACTGGTTTCAGATCCTAAGTGAACAATGATTTTGACAGAGTCCTATATTCCAGGAAAATGGTGTTGAGGCCATCCGCAATAGTCATATCCCTCAGGACTGAGCTGGAATAGCACATTGCTCACTGGGGAATCAGCGGCTCAGCCAAGCTGAGCAGCTGCACAACCTAGGGCTTTGCTGACACAGTACCCTAGGTCCCAGGGAAATACAGCAGTGGCTGGCTGAGACACCCAACCCTACCAGCCCGAGAGCTCTAGTATTCTGCATCCCTAGAGCTGGACTAGGCCCCTTGAGTCTGAGCCCCTGAGACAATCCTCTCCTAGAGAGTAGAGTCACTGCCGTGCTGCTCCTTGCCCTGCTTGATCCCAAAAAAACAGTGTGCCTGATTATTTTGGGGTACTTGCTGCTACTGCACCTGGTCTCACAGAGACTGGGATACTTCCAAGTCCCACCATTGTAGAGTCTAGAATCACCACTACACAATTCCTCACCCTAGGGATCCAAGTTGCCACTGAGCTCTATTGGTGCAGGCTCCCAAATTACAGTAATTACAGCCATACCCTGCACCATGAGCTCAAACTTCCAGAGTACTTCTTCCTCCAAGTTAAACCAGGGCTATGCCCTGCCCACCAGGGGTAGAATTACAGTTACAACCTGACCTCCTGAAGCCAAGTTGCTCAACACTATGACAACCTATATTCAGCCCTGACACAGAGATCATTCTGCATCCCAAGACTCAAGTACTACTATAGGTTCACAAGACCCTGAGCCTAAGTAAGAGTTTGCCCCACAGTTGCTTTGAGCACCTGTACTTGAAACCCAGTGCAATGGCACCTGCTTCCAAGTCATGTCATACCTGACACCAAGAGGGATTCCTTCAGCTAAGCCTTCCCATTGTGGAGAAAATGAGAATAGAATAGCCCTTGCTGTAATAGCCCTTGCCACCAAGGACATTAACAACCTATGCTGCCACCACCACTACCACAAACTTCTATAGTCTGTGCCACTGATATGCCCATAGTTATTGCTGATGTCAAACACAGCCAAAGAAGCTGCCCAGAGAATATACCACTGGACCTACATGAATCACCCTTCCCAACTGGCACATTAAAATTCAACCAAGGTAAAAGCATTTCTCTAAGAAATCCACTTTAGAAAGTTTGGAAGAGGCAATTGTTCTACCAGATGCACAGACCTCAATGCAGGGACACAAGGAACATGAAAAAAGCAAGAAAATATGATATCATCAAAGGAACATAATAACTCTCCAGGAACAGACCCCAATTAAAAAGAAATCAATACATTGCCAGAAAAAGAATTCAAAATAATGATCTTAAGGAAACTTAATGAAATTCAAAAAATAGAGATAGACAATTTGATGCAACCAGAAAAATAATACATGACATGAATGAGAAATTCAATGATGAGATAGATATCATAAAAAAGAAACACAGCTAACAAATCCAAGAATGAAATAAAAAAAGTAATAAAGAGCTTTAACAGCAGACTTGATCTAGCAGAAAAAAAGAATTTCTGAAGATAGGTTGTTTGACATTACCCAGTAAGAGAAAAATAAATAAAAATTAAAAAGAGCAAAGAAAGCCTACAAAACCTATGGGATACTATTAAGTGAATAAATATTCATATTATAGGAGTCCCTGAAAAAAAGAGATGTAAAAAGGTATACAAAGCCTACTCAATGAAATAATAGCTGAAAACGTCCCAAGTTTGGGGAGAGAGATGAATATTGCTCACTGCAACCTCTGTCTCCCAGATTCAAGTGATTTTCCTGCCTCAGCCTCCCCAGTTGCTGGGGTTACAGGCATGTACCACTAGGCCAAGCTAAATTTTGGGAGTTTTGTTTTTTTTTCAGACAGAGTTTCACTCTTTTTGCCCAGGTTGGAGTGCAATGGTGCAATCTTGGCTCACTGCAACCTCCACCTTCCAGGTTCAAGCAATTCTCCTGCCTCAGCCTCCCGAGTAGCTGGGATTACAGGCACCCACCAACACGCCCAGCTAATTTTTGTATTTTTAGTAAAGATGGAGTTTCAACATGTTGGCCAGGCTGGCCTTGAACTCCTGACCTCAGGTGATCTGCCTACCTCAACCTCCCAAAGTGGGATTACAAGCATGAGCCTAGAAAAAACAATTCTAAAATTCATGTGGAACCACAGAAGACCCCAAATAGCCAAAGCAATACTGAGCAAAAATAGCAAAGCTAGAGGCTGACTTTAATATGTACTACAAAGCTACAGTAACCAAAACAGCATGATAGTGACATAAAAACAGGCACAAAGACCAATGGAACAGAATAAAGAACCCAGAACTAAATCCACATATTTACAGCCAACTGATTTTTGACAAGGCAGCAAGAACATCCAGTGGGGACAGAACAGTCTCTTCAATAAACGGTTCCAGAAAAACTGAATATCCATATGCAGAAGAATAAAACTAGACCTCTATCTCCCATCTTATTCAAAAATTAAATTTAAATGAATTAAAGAATTAAATGTAAGACCTGAAACTATGAAATTACAGAAGAAAACATTGGGGAAACACTTTAGAACATTGACCTAGGCAAAGATTTTTTTGGGTAAGACCTCAAAAGCACAGGCAACAAAAGCAAAAATAGACAAATGGAAATATATCAAGCTAAAGAGCAGAATTCTGCACAGCAAAGGAAATATTAGACAGAATGAAGAGACAACCTACCTAATGGGAGAAACTATTTGCAAACTGTCTATTGATAAAGTATTAATAAACAGAATACATAGGGATTTCAAACAACTCAATAGCAAAATAATAACAATAATCTTATTTTAAAATGGGCAAATAATCTAAATAGACATTTCTCAAAAGAAGACATACAAATGGCCAACAAACATTTATGAAAAAATATTCAACATCAGTAATCACCAGGGAAATGCAAATCAAAACCACAGTGAGGTATCATGTCATCCCAGTTAAAATTGCTATTATCAAAAAGACAAACAGTAACAGGTACTGGTGAGAATGTGGAGAAAGAGGAATACTAGTACACTCCTGGTGGGAATGACAATTAGTACAGCCACTATGAATAAAAGCATGGAGGTTCCTCAAAGAACTAAAAGTAGATGTACCATATGATCCACCAATCTCATTGCTGAGTACACATCCAAAAAAAAAAAAAAGGAAATCAGTATATCAAAGAGATATCTGCATGCCCATGTTTACTGCAGTACTATTCACAATAGCCAAAATACTGAATTAACCTAACTGTCCACTAGTGAATGAATAGACAAAGAAAATGTGATATATATATATCACATTTTATATATGTGATATTTAAAAATGTGATATATATACACACACACACCAAAAAAAATTCAATACTATTCAGCCATAAAAAGGAATAAAATCCCTTCCTTTGCAGCAACACGGATTGAACTGGGTTATTATGTTAAGTGAAATAAGCCAGGCACAGAAAGACAAATATTGCACGTTCTTACTCGCAAGTGGGAGCTAAAAAAATTGATCTCATGGAAGTCAAGAGTAAAATGATGGCTACCAGAGGCTGGGAAGAACAGGGGAATGAACACAAGTTGGCTTAAGGGTCCAAAATACAGTTAGATAGAAGAAATATGTTCTAGTGTTTCATAGCACAGTAGGATGACTACAGTTAACAATCCTTTATTGCACATTTCAAAATAGCTAGAAGAGAAGATTTGACATGTTCCTAACACAAAGAAATGCCAAATGTTTGAGGTGATGGATATCCTGATTACCCTGATTTGATCATCACACATTGCATGCATGTATTAAAATATCACATGTACCTATAAATATGTATATTATTATGTATCAATTTTTAAAAAAAGAAACAAATGTCTATTCTGACAGTTCTTAGCACTAGTAGATGCACAATGACCATAAGCTAACATTATTAATACCAGTTTGTTAATATGTTATAAATACAAGAAATTACGCTCCGCCATACCACACACACAGAAGATACTTAAAAATACATTCACACACACACACACAAAAATAGTAGCATTGCTTTGTTCTAAATAATTCATTGTAAAAGCCATTTTCCCAAAGTCTTTCTCATACATCCTATTACACATGTTGGTTTAGGCTGTAACTCCAAGAAAATGGGTATCTACATTCCAACCTGAGGGACCACAGCTAAGGCAAGATCAACAACAGTTTTGTGACCCTTGGCTGACCAATCATCTTCACCCTATAAAAGTGGTTGGAGAGGCCAATGAGGTGGGACTTTAAGAAGGGATTTATTTGGAAAAACATACACTGTGAGTCCCATGAGTGAGGCCCAACTGTTTGAATAAGCAGTTTTCAATGGAATCCCTTATGTCCTTTGTTTTGTATACCCTAGAGCAGCAATTCTCAACCAGGGACAATCAACAATGTCTAGAGACACTCTGGTTGTCACAACTCAGTGTGGGATGGGGGAGACAACAGGGATGCTGCTAAACATCTTACAATGCACAAGACGGACCCCTGCAACAGATAATTATCCAGCCTAAATAGCAACAGTGCCAAGGGTGAGAAACCCTGCCCAAAGCTTGAGGAACACTATGGGCTGGTGTCTGACATATGCTTAAAATATCTAAGAGGTAAGAAAATAGTTGGTTGCTCCGACACAGAGCAAAGAGAGGCTGTAGCATGGCAAAAGAGCTGCACATTCGGTTGAATGGACAAAGGATGCATGCAGGTTCTCCATGGACCAGACTTGGGCCCAGCACACCAGGGTAGGCCTGGGGTTGCATTAGAGTGTGGCATTAGAAGCTGTCCAAGAGGACCACCTAGAGGGGCAAGGCGACCCCACCAGAGGTGCCGGGGAAAC
Organism: Cebus imitator; assembly: GCF_001604975.1. Classification (NCBI taxonomy): domain Eukaryota; kingdom Metazoa; phylum Chordata; class Mammalia; order Primates; family Cebidae; genus Cebus; species Cebus imitator. The sequence continues at coordinate 1,974,628 of NW_016107377.1, forward strand.
CCCTGATGTATTGGCAAAGGAAGGGGAGTAGGAGACCAGTGGAAGACAGGCATTTCCCTACAGTGAGACCCACAGTGGAAGAGGACAAAAGTGCTTCATGACACAGCCGGCTTCAGCACTCATCAGGCTCCAGGGCAGGCCCAAACACCTGTTACGTAGTCAAGCATGACCTTCCACGATCCTGGCCTCCCTCCTCCTTAACCCATGGCTTGTCTTTTCTCTTGACCCCTCACTTTTCTTTCTCCTTAACCCCTCAGCTTCTCCCCTCCTGACCCCTCACCTTTCCCCTCCTGACTCCTCACCTCTCCCCCTCCTGACCCCTCACCTCTCCCCCTCCTGACCCCTCGCCTCTCCCCTTCCTTCCTGACCTTCACCTCTCCCCATCCTTATCCCTCAGTTCTCATCAATTTACCTCTCCCAGCAACGCCAAAGATACACGGGTGAAAAACTGCATACAGCAAGCTGAAAGAGCAGTGCCTGGGGTACACAGGAAGAAATACAAGAGAAACTGTACGTATCCCCTGGAGTAGGCAGCTGGCCCACAGGTGGCCCAAGCCGAGAGAGAGGAGAAGATTTCATGTGAGGAAGTATGGATTATTACATGAAAATAGATATAAATACTAAAATGATACATTTGGGGGACTAAAAATGACTAGATATTTGCTTATGTTTAACTCAGGAAACACTTATTATTTCTGCCTAGAACATTCATTCAGAGAGAGGGCAGGAACAAAAACAAGCTTGCCAAGGGTTTAAACAGGTGAGGAGGATTTTTTTTTAAGGTGTTTATTGATCACAATCCCTAAGTCTGGCTCCCTCAGCATAATAGTTACTTCCTGATATTTATTCCTGTCAAGGTGAAGCAGTTAGTGTGTTAATGACAAAGGTACTCAGGCATAAGAACAAAGGACTATGCATGGTGGCCAGCCATCTTTAAAGACCAGAGCTTGGAGACCACCACATGCAATAGGCATTCTAAGAGAGGCCAATAAAAGGAAGTGAGCGGTACACAATGCATTATGGAAGGGTACCAACCTGCTCCTCCATAAAGCCCCCCTTTATCCCAAGGTCAGAGAAGAAACTCCATGTAGACAGACCCTGAGCAAAGCAGCAGCACAGCAATAATGCTCACTCCTTACCTGTCTGGGCCTTGGTGTCTGCCTTCTTGCTCTCCTGGTCCCCCTTCTGGGCCCACACGTGCACCGTGTACTCCACGCCCGGCTTCAGGCCCGTCAGGACGGTGCTGCTCTGCTCCTTCCCCACCGGAACCTCCCTGGTCTCTCCGTCAGCAGAGGTGTAGCGCACCACGTACTTGTCAATGGTGGCCTGCACGGGGTCCCAGGAGACAGTGGCCATATTCTCTGTCACCCGGTCAGTCACCAGGTTTTTGGGGCTGTCAATGTCTGGAAGGAAATGTTTGGAAATGTTTAAGCTCTGAAGCCATGGAAGGCATAGTCAACCCCCCATCTTCATCATTTTCATCTTCCAGAGCTCCTTTAGAACAAGGCAATGGCATTCTCATCCTGAGTCTCCACTGGGAGTCTAGGGAGAAAGTAGCCCTTTGTTCTGAATTTCAAAGGAGGAATCATTATAAATAAGGCATTCCTTCTTGGCTTTCAGTTCTCTAAAATGTGGGAGGAACGATGTCTTCTCAGCAGCATATGGTACATCATGACCTCCAATTAAACAGCTGCCATGACATTTAGGGCTCCTAACTTAACGTTTTATCAAGGGCTACTTCACTGATGAGTACTCTAAAACTATTATCACAAGCACTGCAATGACCAGATCCTGTACACATCCTCGCTGAGTCTGCTAAAAGCATTGTTACCATAAGACTTTACTTCTCCCTCGCAGTAGGCTGAGTGGTCTCATGAACAGCTCATCACTGTCAGGGAAGAACGGCCCACTGCCATCACCACTAGGGCTCAGTGTTTCATCCTTAAGACTTCTAATTGCAAAGTCTCTCTGCTCAGGTATCCTTTGATACCATACCCACTCAAATCCACAAGCTCAAAACTCAATTCCAATTGACCATCCCTCTTTTGTTACCTGTCGGGGCCTTAGTGTCGGCCTTCTTGCTCTCTCGGTCCCCCTTCTGGGCCCACACGTGCACCGTGTACTCCACGCCTGGCCTCAGGCCCGTCAGGACGGTGCCGCTCTGCTCCTTCCCCACCGGAACCTCTCTGGTCTCCTGGTCGTCAGCAGAGGTGTAGCGCACCACGTACTTGTCAATGGTGGCCTGCACTGGGTCCCAGGAGATGGTGGCAGTATTCTCTGTCACCCGGTCGGTCACCAGGTTTGCTGGGCTATCAATTTCTTTAAGAGAGATGAAAGGAGAATGTAGCCTTTACTACCCTCTAATTCCAGAAAGACCAGCACAGACACAGCCAAAATGATAACCTCAACAAATGCCAGAGTCTGTAATACGTCAGTGATAGAGTTAACATAAAGGTCTAATTAAGTAAATGATCTGAAATTCCAGTAATAAGCTAATAACATTTAATGAGAAGTAGAGTTTTCAGACAAAGCCAGCATCTTGATTAACTCAATAAACTTTTCCTGTAAGTTGCTTTGGGATAAAAAGAATTGGTCTTCACATCCAAATTTCTCCTTTAGCCTGGATTTATATAATATATTCTTCTAGTTCCTGACTCCTTGTACTTGAAAGCAATTATAGTTAATAAACCTCTGCATCTGCTCTAATATGGTCTTTGAGAAGAAAAATATTGTAGAAGTAGGAGCCATCAGTTCTTTCCATATAAAACATTATGTCTGTGGCCAGGGAATCAGGAGGCTGTTTAATTGATAGTATCTGAGGTCTGGGCCAATAAAAAGAATCATACTTGTAGAACCTGTTTGGGTTTCTCTGTGATTAAACTGGGTTACAACCTGAGCTTCACCTTTTCCTGGTAGCTAACTGTGGACAAGCTGTGTAATTTGTCTGTCTCCTCAACTCTATGAAGAGAGAAATACCAGTATCCCCCTCATAGGCTATGGTGAATACTAAATGAGATATTGCACAGCAAATACTTAAATATAAGTCGTTATTAATGGCATTTGAGGCAGGAAATACCACTTTGTCCACAAAATGCACATCCTTAGAGAGTCAAAAATCCAAGCAATTGTGTATATGGTTAGCATGTCTTTATTATCCTCTTTCAGAAACTACATCCTCAAAAAAGGCAGTACCGGCCGGGCGCAGTGGCCCAGGCCTGTAACCCCAGCACTTTGGGAGGCCAAGGCAGGATTACCTGAGGTCAAGAGTTCAAGACCAGCCTGGCCAACATGGTGAAATCCCATCTCTAATAAAAATACAAAAAATTAGCCAGGTGCAGTGGTGCGTGCCTGTAATCCCAGCTACTCAGGAGGCTGAGGCAGGAGAATCACTTGAACCCAGAAGGTGGAGGTTGTGGTGAGCCGAAATCATGCCATTGCACTCCAGCCTGGGTGACAGAGGAAGACTCCATCTCAACAACAACAACAACAACAAAGCTGTACTTTTTGTGATAGCACCTGCATTTCATATCTGCACAGGACCACTTGCCAAGAGTGACAGGCCAGTATGTGGAATGCACAGCCACGTGCAATGACTCGCCCTAGGGAACAGAGTTCGGCACGCACCACAGACATCTGACGGGAGGACAAATGATTTAGTGCCCAGGGTTCTGAGCTGGCTTCATCCTTCACTAGTGCACCAAATGCACAGACCATTAAAACCCCTGGAGATTACCTGTCATACTCTCACACCTTAGCTTCTGCATATGCGGCCTGCACCCTAACTGCCACCCATCCCTCTAGGCTTTATTCAGGTGTCCCCTCCTCCTCCAGCCCGCATGGGCCCTCTCCTGTCCCAGTCTGTGGTAGGTCCCCTTTCTTCAGGTTCCCATAGCTCCAGGGATTTTTGTTTGCTCTAGAACATAACTCATTGTCCTTTATCTTTTCCTTCTCTACCCAAAGGATTGTGAATGCCACACGAGGGGAAACCACGTCCTTCATGTTTGTCCCCCCCAGGGCTCAGCTCTGGTCTGACTCCTTCCCAGTGGTCACAGAGGCTCCCTGCTGCTCACACCATTCCCGACTAAGAAAAGGGAAGGTTCTTCTCTATTCCAAATTCCTTCGTTTTAAAAATGCCGACCCAATTGCTCTTTCTTTTCACAATATTCAAAATCCTAGTAAACAGAGAGTCAAGTGTAATGTAAACCAGGAGGGGCAATCTACAACCCACAGGCCAAATCTGATCCACTGCCAATCTTTGTCAACAGGGTTTAATTGGAACACAGTCCGACCAGTCCATTTACATATCATTGTCTGCGGCTGTTTTCACACTCCACTGGCAGAGTTAAGTAATTCAGTAAAGACGATTGGACCCCCCCAAAGCCAAAAATATTTACTCTCTGGCGCTTTACAGAGATTTGCTGACTTTGACTTTAAACAGATTTAGATATCACCATCCTTACTGTCTAAATCTTCTCTGCTCCCCTGAAGGAGAGGTCAACTCTGGAGGCCCTCGTGGATCCAGGAGGCTGCGCACCACAAAATCTTTCAAGGACTAAATACTGACTGACATTCTAAAAACTCACTGCTCTCACTTAAGCCACACTCACTATGTTTTAGGTACTTTATATAAATTAACTCATGGAACCTTCCCAACAACGCTGTGATGGAGATGCTCATATGCCCTCATTTTACAAATAAGAAACAGGAAGGGAAGTAAAGTAACTTGCCCAAAGCCACTCAGTCAATGGCAGAGCTGGGGTTAAAACCTGGACAGTCAAGCTTCTGAAACCATATTCCTAACCACCTCTCTGCTTCTCCAAGAGTCTCTGTACTCAGTGACTGTACAGAACAGAATGCAAACAATAAGCGAAGCCTTCCCCTCTGATTTCCTGCCAGGTGTTTTAGAACCTCAGGCGGGCTCCAGGATCAGGCTGCTCTAAATTCAGAGAAGCACCAGAGGAGGATTTAAGCAGAAAGAATGGCCGGGCTATGTCCCAGTATAGTCCCAGGACCCCTGCCAGCACAACCTGAGCAGAATGACTGGGTGAAGAAGTATGAGAACCCTCATGGTTTCTGAACGCTGAAAGGAAGAATTGGTCCATTTAGTAAATGTTGACTCAGGACGCAAACCATTTCCATGGTCTAAAAGAGAGCTCCAGATTACATGCAAAGTGCCTGTACAGCCACTGCAAACTGAGATAAGCATTCAGATTCACTGTCAGCCCAATGTTTTGAGTTTTCACATCTAAAAGATGAAAATTATAAAGTGTTACCCTATTCTGAGGGGGTTGCATATGGAATTTCCACTCAAATAAGTATGACCTTCTGTATCAAGTGAAAAAGCTGGTCTCTTTTGTTTGAGGTTAAAAAGGAAAGAAATTATAATTATGAAAATCAAAATTGCTTTTGCAACCCTCCTCCCGACTCCTGCAAACAAAAGAGCTGGTGCCAGGTGAGCAATGACCTCCTGATTCAAAAATCAACCTTCCCCCTACCTTCCATTACCTGTGAGGGCATTGGTGTCAGCTTTCTTGCTCCCTTGGTTGCCCCTTTCAGCCCACACGTAGACCGTGTATGCCTCTCCTGGCTTCAGGCCCGTCAGGACAGTGCTGCTCTCGTCCTTGTGCACTGCCATTTCCTCGGTGTCCCCATCAGCAGAAGTGTAGCGTACTACATACTTGTCTATGGCAGCCTGCACTGGGTCCCAGGAGACCGTTGCTGTGTCTTCAGTCACTCGATCGGTGATGACATTGGTTGGACTGTCAATTTCTTCATAAAAATGCATGAGAAAGAAAAATCAGAGGAACTGGTTGGTTGGTCAAGATCATGGATTGTTAAAAAGATCTAGTTCACCCGGGTGACCTAGTTCAATCGTCTACACAATGCAAGGGGCTCTCTCAGTCATCAGTGACAGATGGACAACTGGCTTCTGCTTGAACCCTAAACCGAAAAAGGACTCTCTGATAGACAACACAATCCATTCCATTTTCAGACCTCTGAACATATTAGAGAAAACTCCTTCCAGTGTAACTCCTTCCAACTGTTTACCCTAGGTAGACAGAGTGAATACATTTAATTCCCCTTCCAGGACACCAACCAGCAAGTATTCAAGAAGAGTCACCATCCCCCTTCCTAGTTCTCTTCAAATCAAAACAACATCACCCCCCCATTCATTCCTTCCAAATTACAGTTTCCAGACCTGGCACTTATATCTATACATGCTCCTCTCTTTCTCTTTTCAAATACAGATCTCCGAAACTCAGTTCATTCATTCAACAGCACATCCCTGAGCAACAATTACATGCCGGAATGTAATGACACTCAGGAGTTATCAATGAGCAAAACAGTCAGAAATTCCGCCAATGTGGAGTTTATATTCAAAAAGAACTAACCCAGAACAATATGCCAGCTATATCCCAGACACTGTGCTTCCCAAGAACATAGCCTGAGCCCATGACCTTAGAAAACCCCTCGTTTTTTTCACACATATCCCTGTTAACCCAAGGTCCTGCTACATGTATCCAGGGAACAGCACGGAGGCCAATGCATCTAGACAGAGTTAAGTCAGGCGGCTGGAGGGGATGCCAGTGAAGTGAGAGGGACAGTGGACTGTGGATGGCCTTGAAGGCCATTGTAGTGACATTGTCTTTCACACTAAGTGAGATGAGAAGTCTCTGGGGGCTTTGAAAAGAAGAATGACCTGATCTGACTTTGGCTATCAGAGGATCCCTGTGGCTTCTGGGGAGAATGCTGATTCTAGCAAACCAAGAGTGAACGTCACCTAGGCGGCTGCTTCAGTGCTGTATATGCAAGATGGCAGGGGTGCAGGCAACTGCAGCAGTGATGAGGGTCACGGGGAAGGCTGGCTTTGAAGAGCTTTCAAAGGTAAAGCTGTCCTGATCTGCTGATGGATTCAATATGGGATACAATGAATGATTTGTTGGCTTGGGGCCTGAGTAATTTGAAAAGTGGAGTGGCCATTTATAGAGACAGGGGTATGTGAGGGAGGGAAGGGTTTGCAGTAGGGAGTAGGGAGAGGAAGAGGCCCAAGAGTTTGCTTGTGGATACATGAAGTGGTAGAGCCAAGATTTGAACCCATTCCTACCTAAACAAAGACTGTATGTTTCCACTTTATACCTCTATGTCCTAAGCAGCACTATGAATAGGATTTTCCTTTGAAACTCATAATAATAATAAATTATAAATAAAAGAAAGTGTGATCTGAAAGGTTACTGTGACCTGAAATCCAGCAGTAGTAATAGACAATTTCTCTCTAGGGAGAGAAAATGGTCTTGAACTATTGCCTTGTGAGACAATAGTCTCACTGTGACTGGCACTGTGAGCTTGGAGACAATAGTCTCACAACAGTCTGCCACTTGTGGGCCTCCAGGAATGACAGGGCAGACAATTAGGGTGCAGGCACCCACCATCTGACCCCATGGCCAGGGCCTCTGGAGGCTCCAGCAGGCTCTAAGAGGACACTCTGGGAAAGAGTGTGATGATAGAACTCTCTCCCCATCTTTCTGTGTAAGACGTGATTCTGCATGTGACAGGGAGGAGATGACAAGAGCCATCCAGGAACAGTACCTCAGTCTGGAGAAATTAGTGACAGAGTGGGAATGGAAAACTAAGGACGCAGGATGAAGCGAGCAAGATCATCCCAGCGGTCCTGCTCTTGAAGTTCATGGCCCTCACCTTCTCTAAAAGTCCGTACCCGTACAAGTCCAGGTCCCAGCAGTGCCTCCCACCCCATCTTCCTGCCCCAGATCAGTGCTTGCTACCACTGCTTCTGGGGTCCACAGGAGAGGCCTGTGGCTTTGTGGGCTTGGTGCTGCCTGTGTGTTTTGAAAGATATCTCACAGCTAGGCACAACAGCTTCTACCTGTAATTCCAGCACTTTGGGAGTTCAAGACCAGCCTCGCCAACATGGCAAAACCCTGTCTCTACTAAAAATACAAAAAATTAGCAGGGCTTGGTGGTGCACACCTGTAATCCCAGCTACTTGGGAGGCTGAGGCACGAGAATCGCTTGAACCTGGAAGTCAGAGTTTGCAGTGAGCCGAGATCACGTGCTGTAATCCAACCCAGGTGACATAGCAAGACTCTGTATCAAATAAATAAATAAATACAATAAAGATTCATCACATCCACATGAGTGAAAGGAGGAACCAGCAACGAGCCCTGTAGCTCCTTTCTCCCCTAACAGTCCCAGAGCACTCGAGATGGAGAAGAACAAGGAAACAGCATCTTGAATGTTGAGAGTAGGAAGGTAAAACTGAATCGTATTATGCCCAGGGTCATAGGAGATCTGAAGGTTTAAGCCCAGAAAGGAGATGTGACTTCTCCAAGCTCACAGTGCCAGTCATAGCTCTCAGCCCCTTGCCTTCCCCTTTCTCTCAGTTCTCAGCAACTCAACTCAGAAGGGCCTCTTCACAGAGCTTGTTCTCCTTGACCATTCCCAGGATGAGGATCAGATGCTGAGATACGGGAATGGGAGGAAGGCCTCAGAGATGGTACTTCCATGATAGGCCACATTGCTGAACGAGGCCAACGTTGCAGGACTGAAACCTCTCTCTCTACCAAAGAGGGATGTGGGGATTATGAAATAGTTTTCCATGCAAGGAAGCCTTCCAGCAGCTGCAGCAGCTAACAAAATCACAGATGAGCCACAGCTGTAGCCTCTGCTACAAGACAGGCTCTCCCCACCCTGGCCCCGACATCCTCCCTGGAACTTCCCAACTGCTGGACATTAGTAGCCCTGGTGGGACCTTTTCCAGGGCCATTGGAGGTCAGAGAGATGCAAGGTAAGGTTTGTAAAACTGGATAGGTGGGACTCACCTGTGAGTACATATGTTAGAATCAAGGAGTGCTTCACTTCAAAGAGATCTCATTTGCAAAACATGAACATAGTATATGGAAGAGGTTAATTAGAAGCGCTGTTCACATTAGGAAAGCTTATTCCACTTTATAACAAGAATTAGCCACAGGGTTGGGTAGGGAATGGCTGTCTTCAGTCTAAGCCGTAACACCCAGCAGCCCATGCCCACACTCCAGCACGCAGTCACAGGCATTACGAACAGGTTTCTCCACTAATAATGTCCACCTGTGAATCTCCCAGTTGGTGCAGGAGAAGATGGCACAGACGGGATGTAAAACTGATGAGAAACAAGCTTGGGGGAAGACGTGGAAACAGGGTCTGCATCATTGATTTGAAGGTGGGTACACGGAAGGGGTGCCTTGGGACTATGGTACCTACGCATTCTGTGGTCTTGTTTACACTGACCCCCTCTAATGTATTTCCATGTGGCAACAAAATTATCTGAAAGCCATCATTCGTCGAAAATGCACGCAGAGAGGTCAACCCTTCTTCCTCTTGTCCCCTAGCTTTGCTTCTAGAAAGGTTGTCAACTTTGATTTCAGGCGAACCTGGGTTTAAGTGCCAGCTGACTCTTCACTAGCTCACCCTGAGTCTGCTAAGCTTTGTAGACCTCAACGTTCTCATATGTAAAATGGAAATAACAATGCTTGCAATCCTATTAACATTATAAGGACCAGAGATAATATTTACAAACGCTCACGGTACACAGAAGCCCAGTAGAATACAGTGGCTGTGCAAATGATACAGGTCATTGTTGTCCAGACGCTGAATGTGTGTATTGGTGGCTGTGTGTGAGGCAGGAGTTCTGAACGGTAACAGGAGCTCAGCCTAGGACATGAAGGCGTTTCCAAAGAAAGTTTTAGGGGCTAAGCCATTTCAAATGGAGCATTGTGTTTGGAAATGCTCCAAATGTAAAAAGAGAAAAAGATATTAAGAAGAGCAAAACTGCTATTTCACAGCATCGTCTAAAGAGGAAAGTTATCAGAAAGTTGATGACAAGTGAATATGTTAGGTCATAAGCTCTGCTGTGCGTAGGAGCTTGTGAAATTATAAGCAAGCATGCTTTGTTTTATACACACCAGAGAAAAGCATGAAGATATTAAAAGAAAACCATCACCGTAAGAAAAACAAGAGAAAGGACTTTTAAACTCATTTAGTCCAGCTCTCCATTTTACAGATGGAAGACAAAAGAATGATGTCACCTCTCAGTAGCCTCCCTTTCTTGTCATTCGATGGGAAGCACAGCTGTCGGGGTATGATGCAGAGGTCCAGGGACATTCCCCTACCCCCATCCCCCAGAGACACTGGCCTGGCGTATGCTTGCTGCTCTTGAAGCTGACCTGCTTCTGAAGCCCGGCCTTTCTGGAAGGTGTTCCAGGGCGCTTGGAGTGTTACCTATAACAGGGTGAGGAATTTCAGCCAACCCTTTCCCTGTCAAGGTACTAGTTCCACTGGGTGCCTTATTAAATGGAAAACACCTGAACGGTATCCTTTCCTCCCTGCACATGCTTAGGGTGTTCTTAAGTTCCAGCATCCTTTTCCACCCGGTGGGATGCAAAACGTTTGGAGAAAACAAACTTTTCTTTTCCCTTAAATTAATTAACAGTCTAGCCAGGTTTAAGAGTGTTTCCTGACCCTGTAAATTACAGGGGCTTTTTCTTTTTTATGCTGGTAAAACACATGACACAAATTTATTTGCAATCCAATAAAATATTCTATCCTGGCTTTAGGGTATAATTGACAACAAAAACACTTTTGAGTAGTAACATTCCACTATACGTGAAAGGCTAACTAGCAATTCAAAGCCGTAAGTGATTAAATGCTCTCGAACCTCAGAGGCAAAGCTGGCTGACATTTGATGCAGTCATTGAAGGCTGCAGTAGAGAAACTGAGGGCAGCCTGGAAGGATATGTTATATTATCGCTGTGATCCGCTGAAGGATGAGGGCCATGGCTTATCGTCTCTGGAAGTTTCTAAAGGGACCAGGTCTCTTTGGCCCAGATGCATCCTGCAATAAATGTTTCATGAATTGAATTAATTTGTAGCTAGAAATAACAGCAAGGGTTTTTTAAGCTGAAGTAACAACAGAAACCCACTTGCAGAGATAAGCCTTCTGTTAGGGAACCCCAAGAACAGTCTGGCTATGAGAAGGCTTTCCCTGGGGAAATAATAACAGCCCAGACTGGACGGGCCACTGAGGCCAAGATAAAAGCGTATGCCGCCTCCTCAGTCAGTGAGGAATTACAGAAAATTTTTCAGTTAGGAAGCAATCAGTATGAAAATTAACTAGAAATAATGGGCAAGAAGGATGGGAGTGTAATATTATGACCTATAACAAACACGTTTGGTCTGGGTTCCCTCATTCCTGGCACACAGCTCGTAAAACCCTTGGAATCTCCAAAGTGAGGTGTCTTTTTGCATGTTAATGACATGACTGCTGTAAGGGGGGTGCTCCTGGATAGCCTCAGAAAAGGGGGGGGCTTTCCAGGGAACCAGCCTTATGATTAGAGGATTGGAACTTCCAGCCCCACCTGCCCACCCTCCTAATGAGGGAGAGGAGAGAGGTGCTAATGGTTGCTGAGGTTGAGTCAATCACCAGTGGCCAATGATGTAATCAACCATTCCTCTGTAATGAGGTCTCCATGAAAACCCAAAAGGACTGGGTTGAGAGAGCTTCCCGGCTGCTGAACACGTGGAGGTTCAGGGAGGGTGGCATACCCACAGAGGCCGTGGAAGCACGCACCTTGACACATCGCTTCCATCTGGTTCTTCAGCTGGATCTTTGTAATATTCTTGATTGTAACAAATAGGTAAATGTAAGTCAGGTGTTTTCCCTGCGGTCTGTAAGCCGCTCTAGCAAATTAATGGCACCTGAGGAGAGGAGTCATAAGAACCCCCAATTTAGAGCCAGTTGGTCAGAAGTACAGGTCATAACCTGGGGACTGTGACAGGCATCTGAAGTGAGGAAAGGCTCGTGGAACTGGGCCCTCAACTTGTGGGATCTGATGCTATTTCCAGGGAGAGAGTGTCGGACATGGATTGAATTATAGTACACCCAGTTGGTGTCTGATGGAAAACTGCCTGGTGTATGGGGTAAAATCACTTCCAGAGGTGAAATGTTCTGTGCTGTGCTGACTGTGTAAGAGAAGAAAACGTGTTTATCTCTTACAGGAGGCTAAAAGTGAGAAGCCCTTTAGCTTTGTAGTGTGAAAGGAAAATTAAAAACTCAGGACCCCAATTCACTCTGCCAAAAGGAAAAAATGAAGCTGAGTTACACAAGAAGCTACCTTTCCTTTGTCACTACGCAGGCTACAGATAAAAGGTGAAATATCGCCACAGGTAGCTACTCCATGTTCACCTTAACCTATGAAAAGTGCAAATTTGCTGAACACATAATTGACTATCCCCTACCTGCTCCTTTTCTCCTGCATCATGGGAATCATCATACCCCCCCTATTTCCTCTCCAGCCCACTTTTCCCATTTAATATTGAAGCCTTCAACCTTCAAAGGCTTATACTTGGGTATCTTGGGTTCAAATCCCACCTCTGTCCTTTCCTGGCTGGGCAATCTTGAGCTTCACTTCTCCAGTTTTCTTATATATGGCATAGAAATAATATCTACTTCATAGGATTGCTGTGAGAACTAAATGAAATATTCATAAAAAGTAGTTAGTGATTATAATGCCTGGCACTTAATAAGCTCTCAATTAACTCATAGCTACAGGGAATACCACTGGAAACACAGAAGTACTTACTATTTTCCAACTTGTTAAAATGCGTCACTAGTCCACTATTCTGACAGACCGTACAAGTCTACATTGTCTAGTTTGTAAATTAGGTTATATCGTCTCCTTTATAGTTGCCCAACTATCACTCTTTCATACTCCAAATAAGCAATCTGTTAAGCAGCTGAAATAGTGAATTCAATTCTCACAACATCTCATCCCTTATTCTCACACCATAACCAGCTATTTCCAGGGCTGAATTGGAAAGAACTAAAAAAACTTTTCAAGGAAGACTCAGAACTCAAAGGCTCCAAGGATTGGTCTCCCCAAGTGGCACTCTATGTGACGGGTTTCCAGCGTGGGGAAGGCAGGAGCACAGAGTTAATGAGGAAATTCAGAATTCGATATGGGCTCAAACATTGCTTAAAAACTAAAAGTTACGTAGGATGTCTCATACGTATGCCTACCATGTTTTCAAATTCTGTTCTGATTAACAAGTTACAAACATATTGTCAAATGTGACTGATTTGTAACTTTTTATCATTATATATTTTCCTCAATACACAGATGACAACATATCTCTACTCCCATGTGAGAGTTTTTAATATCTTCTGACATTTTAGAGACATCTGCTTGAGTGTGGTCATCAGGAACAAACACAGGTGTGGCATGAAGAAAATTAAAGATCACTTGTCTTTAGGGAATAAGGAGCTATGTGCCTATGTCTCAGATGATAAACGCCTTAAAAACAACGCAGTGATGGAAGCTATTAACATAAGCAAAAGGGTGTCAGACACGGTCTTGTCCCTTAACTCCAAGACCCTGGGGGAGATTTTCAATGGCAAGAAAAATTTGAAATAGGAAAAGTTTGCTTCCCTTTCCCTGCCCAAAAATAGATGTAGTACATAAAGGGACAGACTCTCTCTACATGCAAATCCCAGAACTCTTATCCAGAGGAGTCAGCCAGGAAAATGTCAGAACGCAAACATGATTAAATGTCCATAGGGCCTCCAAGTAGCTCTCACCTGTTCTGCCATTCAGGAGAATCGGCTTGCCCTCCAGTTCTCCTCGCATGGGCACCACTGTGATCTTATATTCCGTCCCCGGGTGCAGACCTGGAAACAAGCAGGCAGCATGGCATGTGAGTGCAGGCTCCAGACCCCTCCTCCCAGCACTGCTCCTCCCCAGGATTTCTCCCATGAGGGAAAGATGAGGGGTTATGCTTCCTCCTACAAAGATGAATCCGTATCTGCAGGCGAATAAAGTCCCGCAGGTGCATTGGAACGTGATGTGCCACTGAGGGGGCCTATCGGTTGGGGATGGGAGTTGAGTGTCGTCGGAACAAGTGAGATGAAGCCGATTGAAATGCATTTCAGGTGTTCTCCACTTCGTCATTGGGCCACCTAGCACTTATTCCCCAATTTTATCCCCCCAAAGTGTTCCTGTTCCCAGCAATCCTTTTCCTTCCAAAGCTTCTCTCCTTCTCATTGTAATATTTAGCCTACATTTTTCCTATTTATTTATTTATGTATTAGAGACAGGGTCTCACTGTGTTGCTCAGGCTAGCGTGCAGTGGTGCGATCCTGGTTCACTGGAGCCTCAACCTCCTGGGCTCAAGGAATCCTCCTGCCTCAGCCTCTCAAGTAGCTGGGACCATGGGCATGAGCCACTGTGTCCAGCCCTTTTTTAAAGGAAGTTTTTTCTCTGTAAAAGCAACTAGAATTATTGTTCCTTGGGGCACCAATGTTCAGACTCCGGTGGTAAAATGCAGACAAATGGCAGCTTGTGTGAGACACACACCCTCATTCTTCACTCCACAAACACTAAGAACCCCAAGATGTCCTGTCAAGATGGAACTCAAGGGGTGGATGGCAGAACAAGGCTCCAGGAGAGAATCTGCCATGAAGCTAATTAGCGCCACGCTTTCATGGGCCCATTCCAAGGCCTTGTACCTGATTGGATATTGATGATTGTGTATTACTTTTCTTAAAGAGGGCCCTGGAATTGTACAAACTTCAAGCACTGCCAAACTTGATCCATCCCTGCAGCCTTGTTTCCTTAGCAGTCGTCAGAGCTCCAGCTCTTGGCAGGATTAGCTCAGAAATCTGAGATAGGGAGCCACCCTACTCACTGCACCCTGCCTCTCTAACCCCCAACACAACCCTTCCGTGCATCCACCTTCCTCCCTCCCTCTCTCTCTGCCTCCCTCTCTCTCTGCCTCTCTCTCTCTGCCTCCCTCTCTCTCTGCCTCTCTCTCTCTGCCTCCCTCTCTCTCTGCC